>NW_007231934.1:0-4439 GCF_000164805.1 Carlito syrichta
GTAGCTAGGTGGGAGGGATGTTGTCTTGCAACTGTCTATATTTTCTGCAGAAGCCACATATCCATATACTGCATTTCTAATGTGTGCTGCCACCAAAAGCTCCTGCTTGTTCTCTGAATGTTCCTTTTTATAGCAGCCTATTCTTGTTTCATGGATATATTTACATTCTGTTATCTCCCTGAGGAAGTTAATGGGTTTAAAAAAATACTTCTTAGCTCTCATAGTTGTGTTTCCCACCAATTGTATTCTTTTTTGTTTTGATCTTTATCTTTCTTGGTTTTGTGTTAGAGGCTTTCCTTGGGCATCTGATGATCTTTGGTTGTCTTCTATTTAGGGATGGGGACATGTTGGTCGGGCAGGGTGGCTCACACCTGTCATTCCAACACTTTGGGAGGCTGAGGTGGGAGGATCACTTGAGGTCAGGAGTTCAAGGCCAGCCTGGGCAACATTAGCAAGACTCCGTTGGCACAAAAATAAAAATTATAAATCAGCTGGGTATATTGGCACTTGCCTGTAGTCCCAGCTACTTGGGAGGCTGAGGCGGGAGGATCGTGAGAGCCCGGGAGTTTGAGGCTGCAGTGACTACACTCTAGCTTGGGTGACAGAGTGAGACCCCTCTTCCAAAAAGAAAATGGAGGCATTAATGACCTGATGGGAAGGGCCTGTCAACTATGAGCTTCACTGTAGCGTGATCTAGCTGGGCCATTTTACTGGGGAGCCCCAAAGTTACTAGCTTTAGTTCCGTCATCTTGAGATGATCAAATAGCCCAGAGGAAGCTCTTCAGTGTGACGCCTGAGGCTGGCCGTCAGCACCCCAGGAACTGAGTGGGCCCAGAAGGCCCTAGGTGGTCCACACCCGGCGCATCCACATTCTGTACCGTCCGTTGTTCCTGGTGCTCCCGGTTGCGACACTCTTTGTTTGAGACACACTTTGTTTCATCCTCTCCAAAGAGAGTACTTCCTCTTCTGCTAGAATGGGAGAAGGCACTGGAGAACTCAGTGCCTCTTAAACAGCTTTTCAGCTGTACCTCCATATTTCCCCGTTTTCACTGCTAATCTCTGAGCCGTGTGTGGCTTCTGCAGTGAAACTTGGGGGATGCTCAGCTTTCCCTTCTTTTTTTTCTTTTTTTTTTTTTTTGATTCAGAGTCTCGCTCTGTTGCCCAGGCTGGAGTTCAGTGGCAGGATCACGGCTAATTGCAGCCTCAGCCTCCTGGGGTTAGGTGATCTTTCTGCATCAGCCTCCCAAGTAGCTGGGACTACAGGCGTGGGCCACCAAGCCCCAGCTTATTTTTTTATTTTTTATTTAAAAAATTTTTTTTAGTTGGAGTCTCACTCTGTTGCCCAGGCTGGAGGGTAGCGACACGCTCACGGCCACCGTAGCCTCGATCTGCTGGGCTCAGGTGAGCCTTCCGCCTCTGCCTTCCAAGTAGCTGGAATCACAGTTATGCACTACCACGTCTGGCTAATTTTTTGATCTACTGTAGAGATGAGGACTTGCCATGTTGCCCAGGCTGGTCTGGAACCCGTGGGCTCAGACAATTCTCTCACCTCCAACTCCCAACATTCTGGGATTATAGGCATGAGCCACTGCACCTGGTCTATTTATTTTTATTTTTTTCTAGAGACCAGGTCTCTATGTTGTCCAGGCTGGTCTGGAACTTCTGGATTCAAGAAATCCTCTCTCCTTGGCCTCCCAGACTGAGGGGATTATAGGCGTGAGCCACCATGCCTGGCCCAGCTTTCCCTGTCGCTCCAGCTTTCTTGGGTCTGTTATACCAGTTATTGCTCAGTTATCACAATTTTGTTGCTGTTATCTCTTCTCCCATTATTTTTGTCCTTGGGAATTGTTCCTTTTTAATAAGTCAGTCACTGTCATCCAAGCAGGGTTTCAGGAGGGAGAGAAAGTAAACGCATGTGTTTAATCTGTCACCTTCACTTTCAAGTCAACAGTATGTGGAGAAAGTCTGGAAGATCCGCCGAATGGCAAAGAGGGGGGCTGGCTAGGGGCATGTGGCAGAATTGTGATATTCATGCGACAGCTTGCTTGGAGCTCATAAATCTCTAGGGATATCAGTCTACACACTCACGTGCTTTATCCAGGCTGTGAGGGAGAACAGGGAAGTCAAGTGGGCAATTCCCGTCCAAGCCTGGGGTTTCGTAGGCTGACTGTAAAGGAAAAACAAGGAAATAGGTGACTTCAGTGTGCGACAGGCTAAGCAAGATGCCTACCAAGACACAGCTCCCTGCAGCAGGAGTGCCACTAGCCAGTGATTTACGCATAGATGCTGGATTAGTCTGTTCGGGCTGCCATCACAGAATGCCACAGACTGGGTGGCTTAAACAACAGAAATGTATCTTCTCACAGTTCTGGAGTTTGAAAGTCCCAGATCAAGGTCTGGCAGTGTCAATTTCTGGTGAGGGCTCTCTTCCTGGTTTGCAGACAGCTGCCTTCTAGCTGTGTCCTCACATGGCGAGGGGCAAGGGAAGGGTGCTTTCTTGTGTTTCTTCTTCTTCTTCTTTTTTTTTTTTGAGTTGGAGTCTCACTCCGTTGCCCAGACTGGAGTGCAGGGCCGCTCCCGGCCACCGCAGCCTCGACCTGCTGGGCTCCGGCGATCCTTCCGCCTCAGCCATCCGAGTAGCTGGAACTACAGGTGCGTGCTACCACGCCCGGCTATATGTTTCTTCTTAGAAAGTTACAAATCCTATGGGCAGCATAGATGCCCCATCTGGGGGTTAGTGCTTCAACATAGGAATGTTAAGGGAACACAAGGGCTGCGCACGGTATCTCACACCTGTAATCCCAGCACTTTGGGAGGCAGAGGTGAGAGGACTGCCTAAGTCCAGGGGTTTGTGACCAGCCTGGGCAACTTGGCAAGACCTCGTCTCTGTAATAAATCAAAAAATTAGCCAGATGTGGTAGCTCGTGCCTGTAGTTCCAGCTACTTGGAAGCCTGAGGCGGAAGGATCGCCTGAGCCTACCAGGTCAAGGCTGCAGTGACTGTGAGCGTGTCACTACACTCTAGCCTGGGTGACAGAGTGAGACTCTGACTCAAAAAAAAGGGGTGGAGACACAAGCATTCAGTCCATAACAGATGGCCATACTGTGTATCACATAGCCTGCACCAGCCTTGGTCTCTATAGGCCCTATGAAGTCACCTGGCTTGAAAGCCCTGCCCAAATAAGTGAGTATTTGAGCCAATTAGTTTCTTTCTCTTGCAATTTGAGCTGCAGTGAGATGAGAAGTCAGAAGGCATGTGCAGGAAGAGCAATGGGAAACAGAGACTGGGATTAAGCAGAATCAAAGAGAGGAAGAAAAGGCGCGCGCACGCGCGCACACACACACGGAGGAGGGGTCCCGTGGCTGGTGGGCGGAGACAGGCACAACAGGTTCAGTCCCTGTAACGGCAGCTCCCAGGTGGGAGGTTGGGTGTGGGGTCCTCAAAGCTACTTGAAGCCAGGCCCCCCAAAGCTCAAGTGGAGGCCTCTGCCTGGATTTCTGTCCACATGTCCGAGGTCACTGCCTTCTTCGTTCCTAACAGGACCTACCTGGTGTGACTAGCATGCCATCTTGCTGCATCACAAATCACTCCAAATGTAGTGGTTTAAAATGACAGTAGCCAGCCGGGCTTGGTGGCTCAGCCTGTCATCCCGCGCCTTTGGGAGGCTGAGGTGAGTGAATTGCCTGAGCCCGCGGGTTTGAGACCCGCCTGGGCAGTGAGACCTCATCTCTACAATAAATCAAAAAATCAGCCGGGCGTGGTGGCCCATGCCTGTAATTCCAGCTACTTGGAAGGCTGAGGCGGAAGGACCGCCGGAGCCCAGCAGGTCGAGGCTACGGTGGCCGGGAGCGGCCACTGCACTCCAGTCTGGGTGACGGAGTAAGACTCCAACTCAAAAAAAAAACAAAAAACAATAAAATGACAGTAGTCAGCCGGGCTTGGTGGCTCAGCCTGTAATCCCGCGCTTTGGGAGGCTGAGGTGAGTGGATTGCCTGAGCCCGCGGGTTCGAGACCCGCCTGGGCAACTTGGCGAGACCTCGTCTCTACAATAAAGAAAAAAAATCAGCCGGGCGTGGTAGCGCGTGCCTGTAGTTCCGGCTACTTGGAAGGCTGAGGTAGAAGGATCGCTGGAGCCCAGCAGGTCGAGGCTGCCACTGCACTCCAGTCTGGGCGACAGAGTGAGACTCCAACTCAAAAAAAAAAAAATGACAGTAGCCATTTATCATCTCACAATTTTTGTGGGTTAGGATTTGGGAGTAGTTTTAACTGGTTGGTTCTAGCTCAAAGTGTCTTGTGAGGTTGCAGTTCGGGCTGGACAGGTTGAGGACTGATGTCCTGTGAAGGGTTGGCTGCGGTGGGAGGATCCATTTTCTTTTCTTTTCTTTTTTTTTTTTTGAGTTGGAGTCTCACTCTATCGCCCAGACTGGAGTGCAGTGGCC
>NW_007231934.1:4610-10431 GCF_000164805.1 Carlito syrichta
GCTCCGGCGATCCTTCCGCCTCAGCCTTCCAAGTAACTGGAACTACAGGCGCGCGCTACCCTGCCCGACTAATTTTTTTTCTGTTTTTATTGTAGAGATGAGGTCTCCCTAAGTTGCCCAGGTTGATCTCAAACCCACGGGCTCAGGCAATTCACTCACCTCGGCCTCCCAAAGCATGGGATTGCAGGCTGAGCCACTGAGCCCAGCTTAATTTCTTTTCTTTTCTTTTCTTTTTTTGATTCTAAGTCTCACTCTGCCACCCAGGCCGGAGTGCAGTGGCACGCTCCCTGCCACCACAGCCTCCCTCTGCTGGGGTTTGGCGATCCTTTCGCCTCAGCCTTCCAAGTAGCCAGAACTACAGACGTGCGCTATCACACCCAGCTAGTTTTTGATTTTATTGTAGAGACGAGGTCTCACCAAGTTGCCCGGGTGGCTTTCGAATTCGCGGGCTCAGGCAATCCACTCACCTCAGCCTCCCAAAGTGCTGGGATTACAGGCTGAGCCACCGAGCCCAGTCTAATTTTTTCTTAAATTGTAGAGACGAGTCTCACCAAGTTGCCCGGGGTGGTCTCGAACCTGTGTGCTCAGACAATCTTCTTGCCTCTGCCTCCCAAAGTGCTGGGATTACAGGCATGCGCCACCACGCCCAGCTGGGAGGGTACATTTTCAAAATGGCACACGCATGGATGTTGGCAGAAGACCTCCATTCCTCTCTGCATGAGCCCTGCTGTAGGGCTGCTGCGTGCCTTCACAATGTGGTGGCCGGCTTCTCCCGAAAACAGAATCCAAGAGAGACAACAATGAGGAAGCAGTGATGCCTGCAGGACCTGGGCCCCAAAGTTGCAGCTGTTGCTTCTCCTTTACTCTCCACATTAGAAGTGAGCCGCCAAGCCGGGCTCGGTGGCTCAGCCTATAATCCCACGCCTTTGGGAGGCTGAGGTGAGTGGATTGCCTGAGCCTGAGGGTTCGAGACCTCATCTCTACAATAAATCAAAAAACAGCCGGGCGTGGTAGCGCGCGCCTGTAATTCCGGCTACTCGGAAGGCTGAGGCGGAAGGATCGCCGGGGCCCAGCAGCTCGAGGCTGCAATGGCCGTGTGGCCACTGCACTCCAGTCTGGGCGACAGAGTGAGACTCCAACTAAAAAAAAAAAAAAAAAAAAAAAAGAAGTGAGCCGCCAGCTGGGTGCAGTGGCTCATGTCTGTCATCCCAGCACTTTGGGAGACAGAGGCAAGAGGATTGCCTGAGCCCAGGGGTTCGAAACCAGCCTGGGCCACTTGGCGAGACCTCGTCTCTACAATAAACCAAAAAACTAGCCGGGATTGGTGGTGCTCACCTGTGGTTCCACCTACTCAGAAGGCTGAGGCGGAAGGATCGTCTGAATCCAGCAGGTCGAGGCTGTGGTGGCCTCGAGCATGCCACTGCACTCCAGCCTGGGCGACAGAGTGAGACTCCAGTAACAACAAAAAGAAGTGAGCTGCCACATCCAGCCATACTCCAAGGGAGGGGAGTTAGGCACCACCTCTTGGTGGCAAGAGTATCAAAGAGTTTGTGGACCTACATTCAAGCCACCAGAGCTGAGATATTGATTAGCTGTAGACTTTGTTAAGAATGCATGTTAAAATAGCTAGAGGAACTACTAAAAAATTCATAGAGTGCTTCTAAACAAACGGAGGGGAAAATGAAATGAGGAAACCGATTCGATCCATCGAAAGGATGACCAGGAACAGCGGGGCTGCTGGGCCCGCCGCCTGCGCCCAATATTGGTTCCTCCCACCCCAGTCATCGTGTGTGCTTTTCTTGTGCTGTGGAGGCCGGCCATCTCCAAGGCATCCCGGCAGCTGGGCTTGGGAGGCAAATGGGGACGATGAAAGGGAGGGGAGGTTGTCCCCTGCTGGGTGGGGCTGAATTTCTGCTGGGCATCAGGGAGCTCCCGTGGCCAGCCTGTACTTCTTGGTTGTTGGGGACACTTGTGGCAGCAATGGCTTCCTGATCTCTGGGTCATTACTACATGGTATTTTTTTTTTCGAGTCGGGGTCTCTGTTACCCAGGCTGGAGGGCACTGGCACCATTGTGGCTCATCACAGCCCCAACCTCCTGGGCTTAGATGATCCTTCTGCCTCAGCCTCCCAAGCACCTGGTACTACAGGCACACACCACCACGCCAGGCTATTTTTTTTTTTTTACTGTTGTAGAGATGGGTTCTTAATATGTTGCCCAGGTTGGTCTCGAATTCCTGAGTTCAAGCAATCTTGAGCATCAGCCTTCCAAAGTGCTGGGATGACAGGCATGAGCTTCCACGGCCCGCGTGGGGTGTCTTCTTGAACGCCCCCTTCCCTGGCTCATGCAATTTCCCTGTGCAAAATCCTTTTCTGTTGATGATCGCTGGAGAGATTTCTGCTTCCTGCCCCAAGCCTTTGCTGATATAAACTGGGGGTGGGGGAGAGAAATTGGGAAAGCGGGACAGATGGAAAGTACACAGTGAGCTCAAATAAATACACCCAAAGATAACAGCAGTCATCAGGATGTGATCATCAGAACTGTCCAGTTAAAAGACAAAGACGGGCAAACATACACTCGCCACATGACTGAGCAACCAGTCCAGGTGGTTCCCTCGCAGAGATGAAGTGCAAGTTCGTACGTGAGCCTGGATGGAGATGTGGAGGGCGGCTCCGTCATGACCGCCAGAAGCCGGAAACAAGCCAGGTGTCCCTCAACAGGCGAATGGCTCCACCATCGCTTTCTAGCCAAACAATGGAATACTACTCGGCAATAAAAAGGAGCCAGCGGCCGGCGCGTACACGCAGACACAACACGCGAGTCTCCCGAAGCATGCTGCGTGAAAGAAGCCAGGCCAAAGAGCAAGCCCATCTGTAAGATAGGCCAGAAAAAATGAAGGCACATCTGCCGGGGCCAGGGCCAGGGTGGGGGTGGTGGCCGACTGCAAAGGGCCTCAGGGGATTTGGGGAGGTGGTGGTGTTCTCTAGCTTGATTTGGGTGGTGGTTGCACTACGTTTACCAAACCTCACTGAACTGCCCACCTCAAAAGGGAGAATTTTTTTTTTTGAATCAGAGTCTCACTCCGTCGCCCAGGCTAGAGTGCATGGCCCACTCACGGCCACTGCAGCCTCGACCTGCTGGGCTCGGGCGATTCTTCTATCTCAGCCTTCCAAGTTGCTGGAGCTACAGGTGTGCGCCACCACGCCTGGCTAATTTTTTGATTTATTGTAGAGACGCCATGTTGCCCAGGCTGGTCTCGAAGCCCTGGGCTCGGGCAAGCCTCTCGCCTCTACTTTCCAAAGTGCTGGGATTACAGGTGTGAGCCATCGTGCTCTGCTGAAGCCAATTTTTTAAAAAGACAAGAATTGTTAGACTGGATCAAACCCAGCCAAAACCCAATTAGATGCTGTTTCTCGGGCTTCTCCCCTCTGACTGCCGCTGGCTTCTGCAACCCCCCACTCGTCACAGGGCCCTTTGTTGGGGGGGGGGGTCTGGCCAGACTCTGGAGCATTGCCCTACCCCGTCGACTGTGCTTAAGACAGGTGGATCACAGGGAACAGGCTGTGAACAGCACTTGACGTGGAAGGCAAGACACCGCCATCTGTCTGTGGAGTGCCCCCAACCTCCACGACAAGCATGTGGCAGCGGAGTGACGGCGGCCTCTTGCTCAGGTCCAATCCCTGTTGCTTCTCCAGGGACTTGCCCTGCCTACGGTCCCCTAGCTCCTGCTCTCACGCCACTGGCCCTTGCACCTCGGCACATGGGAAGGAGAGAATGGGTGCTGCAGTCGAGCACAAGGGAATTCCAATCCCAGTCCTGTCAATTACCTGCTGAGTGGTCTTGATCTCTGTGAACCTCAGTCTCCTCATCTGGGAACTGGGGGCAATGGTGGTGCCTACTTCACATGCAAGCTGACGAGTAGGTGAGCGAATGCAGGCGGATGCTCTCACGCCTCCTGGCTGCGCGCCCGCCTCTCTCTGGGCCTTGGGTTCCTCGCTTGGAGAGTGCGGATGATGACACAGCCTTCACCACGGGGCGTGTGGATTCACTGAGTTAACGCAGAGAGAAACTCTTCCCGTGTGTGCTGGCTGGGCCCATCGCTTGAGCTCCTTGGGCTTCAGTGTCCTCATCTGGAATATGGGGCTGATGCTTGGATGGACCTCACCAGCCTGGCATGTGGAACACACGTGACGGGGCGTCGGACGGCAGGTCCGTGGCGGTGCCCACTACATGGGTTCAGTGTAGTAGCAGGAGTTCATGTGCTCTGTCCCTTCTCTTCACCCTGTCAGTGTCAGCCCTGTGATCGGCCTCAAACCCTGGATTAGGTCAAGGACTTGTGGAAGCTGGGACTTGGGGAAAGGCTGGGAACTTGGGGGTGAGCGGATATAGCAGCTGGAGAGGAGAGAGGCCAGCCCTGGCGTCTCCCAGGCCTATCGGAGCTCAGATCAGCACGGGCAGGAAGCCGACCACAGCTCAGTGCCTTGTGGAAAATACCCCCTCTCTGCCCGGCTCATGCACCCGCTGGCCTTGTAACCCAGGTGGGTTCAGGTTCCTCTGCGGTTCCCTGAAGATGTTCTAGGGGTCGTTAGGAGGAGGGTGGACCAGACTGGGTGGCTGAGTGCAGGTGGAGGACCAGACCGTCTCTGAGGTCTCCCCTTCCAGGGGAACTGAAATTGGCACAAGGTGGTCTCATGGGGGTGGGGCACCCCAGGTCAGGGTGCCCGGGCTGTTCCCTCAAGGGCCCTGCACTGCTTGGGGGGGTCTCGGGAGGCCGAGTTGAGGGCCCCAGGAATGCTTCACTGGGCAACAGGCATGCCCATAAAAATACCACAGCCATCAGGGCTGTAATCTGCCATCTGGGCCCTGGGCCCTCCTTGCCCTGCGGCTGCAGCCAGCTCGCCGGCTCCGGAATTCCTACCCCCTCCATCCTGCCCCCTCCATCTTACCTCGCAGCCTTGGAGGTCATGGCCATAGGTCTGGGGGGGGGCTGGGGAGGAGCTCCTTCCTTCCGGATGCTTCCAGGCTGCCAGGGAGACTGGGAGAGTGGGGCCAGTGGGAAAGGGCCGGCGAGAAAGGTCGGAGGAGGCCAGTCCCCCTGACAAGAGAATAAGATAGGGCTTGGGAAACCTGGTGGACTTGGAAGATCTGGGAGCAGGGAGTGGCAGCTCGAGGGACGCCCTCTCTGTGACCATCTCACCCCTGGGCACACCTCTCGCCTGGGCGTCTGGGGCGTAGGAGCCAGCGCCCCCTGCTCCTCCCCTGCGGGCTGGGGATGAAGGACCGCACCCCCCTTCCAGGGAGACCCAGACCTGGCGTGCAGGATGGGGAGGCATTTGAGGGACGACCCGGAGTCTTGCCCTGGGTGTGCGGAGGGTGGGGGGCATCCAAACGAACGAGCACCAGGGCTCAGCCCGGACCGCGCTGCGCGTGGGTGCCCGTGGCTGGCCGGCGCCCTCGAGGGCAGGGTGGGGGTTGGAAAGAACGTGTCCTAGCCGGACTCCTCTTCCTACGCCCGGCCCCAGGATCCTGAGAGCACCTTTCCCCCGCGACTCTGGCTCTGAGCCTCCACCGCGGCGGAAGCTCCCCAGTGGTCGTGCTGGGGACACTCCCGGGCCAGGGACTCTCAGGCTGCGGGTGGGGAGGGAGGTTAGAATCTGGCGAGACCTGTCGCCGGGGTTCAGAGAGGGCCACCGGGGGTCTCCAGCCCGCGCTGGGCTCCGAGGCCGGCTGGGCGGGGACGAGGGGCTAGGGCGCGGCGGGGCGGGGCCGGCGGCCGGGGAGGTGATCTCACTCCTTCCTCCCCCGCCTCCCCTGCGCTCCCC
>NW_007231934.1:11085-12322 GCF_000164805.1 Carlito syrichta
GAGGTTCCCGTTTGGCCGAAAGCCTGGCCGCCAGCGTGGTGGGGGGGGAGATCGGACTAAGCCGCCCTGCAACGGGGGGAGGGGAGGGAACGGGGCTGGGCGCCGCCTGCCCCTTTGCCCCGGGTGCGGTGGGGGCTTTGTTCTCCTCCTTCTTCTTTCCAAATCACAGCCTCGGCTCCACGGGGCTCCCCTCAAAGCCTGCCGCAGAGCCGGGATCTCCTCCTTGGAGGCGCAGGGTGCGTCTCGAGCCAATTTCCACAGGCTCTGTGGCCAATAAAGGGTGCACTGGGTGAGGTCGGTTTGGGCACCCACTGATGCGCCTTCTGTGCGCATGGGTGTGGAATGTGGGTCCATCAGGTAGGGGCGAGGGTGGGAGGGCCTCCTTGGCTCAGGGCCAGGGACTTCTGGAAAGCAAGATGCTTGGGACCGTGTCCCTGCCCACTGCGGGTCTTTTGCCCCAGCCACGTCTTCCTCTCTTCGGGAGGGTTCTGCAATTCTTATTCCCTCCTATCCAGGTCAGATTTTGGGGGTCTCCTGGTTGGCAATGATCGCAAAGAGCACCTAGTACAGCCCAACTGGGTTCCTGGAATACTTGCCCATCACTGCCCGTCTTAGGGCGACAGGCCTAGGACCATCTGCCTGCCCCAAGGAGTGGGGACCTGGCACCCCCTCCAGGTAGGGGACAGGGGCTTCTGGGCAGCCCCGTGTCATCTCTGCTGACTCACGTGGCCCTGACGGCAGACGAGCCCAGTCAACCCTTCTTCCCAGGGAACAGCCGCCTAGCCCATCTCTCCTGACCCTGTGGGGTGGCTGGGGCAGGGGCCTGCTTGGGACCGGCCGCGCGTGCGTACCTGTGGGCTCCCCAGCCTTTGGGAATCGTCTGTCTTGGCCACACCGGGGGTTCGCGGCAGGGCCAGGACCGGGACTGGAACCTTCCCACCTCCCAGCTACTGGCCATCTCTCTTTGCTGCATCTCCGTCTCTCTCCATGTTTATTTATGTTTGTGTAAGTGTAATCTCAAAAATAATAGATCTTTTTGTAGTACACTTGAAGTATACAGAAAAGAACAAAAGAAATTAAGAATCGCTGATCCGATCACCAGGAGGGAAACACGTTCCACACGCCCCAGCCTCCCGGGTTTGCCACAACCCACTCCCAAAAGGCTCCTCCCCCAGGCCCCAGCCCCGGCCCCCTGCTGAGTATCTGAGGTGGGGGCATTCCTGCAGCTAGGCCTGGA
>NW_007231934.1:12342-19388 GCF_000164805.1 Carlito syrichta
GCTCTAACTGTGAAGAGCCTCCCCTGCCCAGGAAATCAACTGCCTACGGGTGGGCCGTCTTTCGCTGGGCGACTGCTCACGCCAGTGCCCGCTTGGGCCAGCTTCTGGGCTGCCCCAATGACAACCTGAGCTGACACCATCCTTGTCTGCGGACTCATTTTTCTCTCTCTGTATGATTATCTGAAGGGAAGATGGAGACGGAGAGCCAGGAAGGGCCCAGCCAAGGGTGTCTCCAGTGCGCGGGGTGCCCAGGCTGTGCCCCGCGCGGCCACTCCCGGGTCTGCACTCTTTCAGACACCGACCCAGGGCAGGCGCCTTCCATGGCACGCACTTGGCCAAGACTGGCTGGCGAGGGCCGAGGAGGCTGCCCGTGGGTCGTACTGGCCATTCCCCAGCCCAGCGACTTGAGTCAGTCCCTCTCCTGCTTTGAGCTTCAGTTTTCCAGCCAGCCCATGAGGGACCTGGGACCTGGTACCAAACCGTTCCTGGTATCACGCGAAATGGCTCCAGTTGGACGCTGTTCTTGGCGTGGGGATGGTGTGGCCCTGCAGAGCGGCCCAGCCCAGCCATTTCAGTCACCGCACCAGGCTCCTCTGCTCTGCCAGGCCTCCCTCTGTGGGCATGAGTGGGGGCCTGGCCCCACCCTGTGGTCTGAATCCTTCCTCTAGACGGCCATCCCTGCCCTGCCCCCTGCTCCTGTGCCGGGGAAGGCTGGGCTGAGTCCCTGGGTGGGGCTGTCTGCGCGCTGAGCCCTCGGCATCCCCCACCCTGAAATCTCTCCTTCCACTTGCTCTGGTTTGGCCTGCCCCGGACACCCTCTCCTCCTGCTTCCCCCACCCCCTTGCTTTCTCCTTGGTAGCCTTCCACCTCTCCGAGGTCCCCCCCCCAGGCCATCACCTTTTTCTTCCAGCACAGTGGAGTTCTCTGTGGGGGGTGGGCATGCAGCACTCCTCCCCCTCCTCACTCGGCCTCTGCCTGCCCTGACCCTCCCCTTCCCCCTCCCCAAGCCCTTGCTCTATCCTGTGTCTCGGCTTCCCCTTTTGTCTGTCTTCTCTCTGCTCCCCCAAACCTTCTCCCTCTCCGGGGGCCTAGCTAGCCCTGCTCCATCCCCGACAGCCTGGAGCTTGTGCTCTGTCCAGCTGCCACTCAGCACACCTCAGAGGGACTCCACACCTTGGGGCTGGGCCCGGACCTCCCACGGGGGCCTTGTCTGACCTGGAGGGTGGTTGGGGGCCTGGTGGCCATCAGCCAGACGGGGACTGGGGGAGGTAGCAAGCCCAGCCTGCCTTCTCCTCTGATATCAACAGGGTCTTTGTGGCTTCCTAAAGACTGGTTGGAGAGAGGGAGGAGCCGGGGAGGGCGGGAGTTCCTTTGCATGGGAAGAGTCCGGACCGCTGGTCTTTCTAGAAGCTTTTTCTTTGTCCAGTGCCCCCACCCCAGGCCTCAGAAGCTTGCCTCGGCCTGTCCGTGTTTTCCCCGGGTCAGAAGGCTGAGGAGGGAGTGACGGGCCACTGCCCTGCCAGTCATCAGCTCTGGCCAGTCTCAGGCCCCTACCCCCAGCAGGGGCAGCTGTATGGACCAGGCATTGGGTGGGGCACGAGGGTGGCAGCATCCTGGACTTTGTGCACCTGGCTGAGGAGCTTATGAGCCTGTCCATGTCACTTTGGTCTGAGGGTGGAGCTTAAGGGAAAGAGACTGAGTCTCCAGGAGCCCCATCCTTCCCCTGCATGCCAGTCTACAGCTTCCAGTGGGCACAGGCCGCCCCCAGTGCGGGGGCTTTGGGAGTGCATGTGTGGCTTCTAGTATTCTTAAGTTTGCATGTGTGGGGTCCTGTGTCGGCTGCATGCGTGCGTTCCCTTGTGTGTGTGCTCGGGAGAGGGTCTTGCTGGGAAGGGGTGGGCCGGAGGGTGGTGGCTGCAGTGGCTGGGTGCAGCGCTGCATGATGTGGGGACAGAGCCCCTGGCCAACCCAGGCTTGTGGCTTCGGTGGAGGGGGTGTTCCCTCTGGCCCCCTCCCCCGCTGCCTGCCTTCATGCCTCAGGAATGTGAAGCCCTGCAGAGGACAGAGACTCCATTGTCCGCCCCCAGGCTTCCTGTGCCCCTCTGCCCTTTAACCCTTTAGGAGTGGGGAGCCCTGAGAGGGCCTTGGGGCCTGCTGGGGTCTACGTTGTTTCCAGCGCCCACCCCCAGCACCAACACACTGGGGTGTCCAGGAGGGCTGGTCTCAGCAGCAAACCCTGGGTGCAGGCCAGCGCCCCTCCTTGCCCTGGGCCTGGCCCCTGCCCCCTTGCCTGGCACATTCCCCGGCTCCTCCGAGGCCACCTGCTCTGCCCACAGCCCCAGGACCGGATGCACACTGTCCCTTCTGGCCCAGCCCCTGTCCCCTCACTGCTGCTGCTGCCCGTCTCTCTGGCCTTCTCGGGCCCTGGGAAGCTGGAGCCTTGGCCTCTGCTGCCCTGAACGACCGGAAGGGCGGGGACCTGGGTGCTCCCGGGCCTCAGTCTCCCTTTCAGCTCTATAGTGGAGCCATTGCTGTCCTTAAGTTCCGACTGGAGAGAGGAACTTTCCAGGCAGGGAGTCCGCTTTGGGACGGGCCTGTGAAGCCTTTGGTTGCAGGAAAGGGGTCAAGGCAAGCCAAGATTCTGATAGCAGGGGAGGGGATCAAGAAACCCGGGCTGTCCCCAAGCCCAACAGGGAAAGGAGTCTGTCTCCTCTTGGACTGAGTGCTTCGATGGGGGGTGCTGTGTGAAGTCCCACGGAGCCTCCGGCTGAGGGGTCCCAACCGAGGGATGGGCTGGCTTGTTTGGGGCCGGGTTCCTGCTCTGTGCTGAGACGTGCTGTTGGTCACATCCTACTTCCGCATGGCCTCCCTCCCAGGATTTCACTCCCTGCCCCCCACATTTGCCTGCATCTGCCTAGCAAATAGGCCCTTCCCCAGGGAGCAGGAGGACTTGGAGGCTGCCCTTGCCCAGGCCCTGGTCACCTGAGAGCCCAGGCAGGCCCACATGTTAGGATGCCAGCATCCCTGAGAGGCCAGCTGAGCCCAGAGTAGCCTTTGACAGCGCTGGGAGTTTCCGCCCACTTCAGAACCCCACACCTGGTGAACATCAGTGCCCGTCTGCGACCTTGGAACCATTCTCTGGTTCTCTGAGTCTCAATTTCCTCGTCTGTAAAGTCAGGGCAATGATGGGACCTCCCTCACGGGGCAGTTCTGAGGGTTAAGTGAGTCGATGTGTGTGAAAGTGCTCAGAGGACTTCCTGGTGCTGGTAAGTGCCACCCATGAGTTCATTGAATAGAATGGGGTGGAGGGGGGCTGGTCAGTGGTGAAGAGCCTCCCTGCTCCCCCACAGAGGGTTAACCTCTGTCTGCCTCCCCACATCTTTTAAGAATGGTCCATTACAGGTGAGCCCTGGTTGCCTTGGAGACAGAAGCCTCAGGCGAGATGAGGGGGCTGGGGGTGCACTCTCTGGGGGTTCCCCCTTGGAGGGTGAGGTGGAGGGTGCAGAGGACTCAGCAGCAGCCCTCTAAGACTTCTGGATCCCCGGATACATGTGGGGGCTCCCTGGAGCAGCCTCCTTTCTGTGTTAGCTAAATAACCCAACAGGCTATAGGAAGGCTTTCCTCTCGGCATTCCCCACCCCTGGCTTCCCCCACCCCTGCCAGCAAGGGAGTTGGGCTGCATCACCATAGAAACTCGCAGCCACAGCCTGGAGGGAGGACAAATGGAGCCTTAAAGGGACACAGTGCATGGGGCGTAGGTGTCACCCACACCGTCATATAGACACTGACAGGCACAAAGGCCTCCCCCCACCCTGGCACACGGCACCCACACTGTGATCCTCCAATGTACCCACGCGCTGCGCTGCCAGCCTTGGCCCCAC
This sequence comes from Carlito syrichta, assembly GCF_000164805.1. NCBI lineage: Eukaryota > Metazoa > Chordata > Mammalia > Primates > Tarsiidae > Carlito > Carlito syrichta. Next base: position 16,224 of record NW_007231934.1, read on the forward strand.
TCTGGCCTGTGGGTTGACCAGGCAGTGCCATCCCCAGTAGGTACCGGGCAGGCCGACCTGCGGGTTCTTTTCTCCTCTCTTGAAGGACCCCCTTGTTGCTTTTTCTTTGAGAAGAACTCCATACAGAACCTGGAAGCTGGCAGGCAAGGGGGCATGCACAGGGCACCCTTGGAGGTCGCCAGGGTGTGTGTGTGTGCAGGGAGAGAAGCAGCCCCCCCAGGACCTGGCCAAGCTGCACGACCTTCCTCCCAGGTCTCTCCCTGGCCACCTGCTTCCAATCAGATGGAAGCAGGCGCCGAAAGGACTCCCTGAGGGCCCCAGAGGTGTAGTGGGGGGCCGTGGTGGCTGGGGACGGGACTCCCTTGGGGTCCTCACGGAGCCCTCCCTGCAGGCCCAGTGCAGTGTGAGGCCCCACACCTAGCGAGGGGGTTGGGACTGGAGCCCCTCGGGAGCGCCCCCCTTTGTGCTACACGTTTCCGGCACAGCGGCTAGTGGGCACAGCACACACACACAGGCACGCATGCCCACTCTTGTGCCTGTGGACACGTGTACCCCCCAGCCAGGGGCTGCTTACTCCAAGAGAGCAGCAACCTTGGAAGGATCTGCTGGGACCCGTCTGGGCGCTCCTCCGCCCCCCATCCCAGCCCCTGCAGGGACCCCCACCTGTTTGCTGGCATGGCACAGGCCGACCAGCAGCGGGTCATTCGTCTTGTCTTACATCTTTGCCCGGAGCCACAAGTGGGCAGGGCCTTGGTGCTCTGTCGCCGCGGGCTTTGTTGGTCTCCCTGCCCTCGCTCCCAGCTGCTTCTCTCTGCGCCTCTCCTCCCTGCTGTCAGTCCAGCCCGACCTCCGGGCCCCAGAAGCCCCTCCGCTGACCTGGGCTCCTCTCCTCTCCGGCCCCGCCCCTAGCCTGGCACACCCCCAGGGCTAAGGACACTGTGCAGGTGGCCCGCGCACGCGCACACGCTCACCCCCACCCCCCAGTCCCTCGCTCCTGCTGCCGTTTCTCAGCAGTGCTTTCCGCGGCTGGCTCCCGCCCTTTGTGCTCCCCTTTCCTCTCCTCCCGCCGCCTGGGTCTCTGTCTCTGCATTTCTCCACCTCCCTAACAGTCTCCATCTTGGTTATCTCCGTCTTCCAACGCGTGCCTTTGTCTCCTGTTCCCAGCCTCACTCGTCAGCCTCTCCTGCTCCCTCTGCCTCTTTCTCGCTCTGTCTGTCACCCTTGGCAGACCTGCCTTGGCTCCATCTGTGGCACACTTTTCCCCCTGCTCTCCGGCCCGCGGTGGTGCCGGTGGGGGGTCGAGGGCCTGCTGAGCCGACAACCTCCGTGCTTGCTCTGTCATTGCCTGAGGAATGGTGAGAGATCAGAGACCCAGCAGCACTGGGAGGGGAGGAGCGAGATCCCCTCCCAGCTGTCGGGCCTCTCCACCTTCTGGCTCCTTCCTGCCTGTCACTGACAGCCCAGGGCAGTGGTGAGTTGGGTGACGAATACCAGGAGACCAAAACAGAGGCTGGCCCTGAGGCTGTGTGAAGAAGGGATGGGGTGGGGAGTGGGGACCGGGGCTTAGAGCCATTGGATTTCCCCTGCGCATACCCCCCCACACACATGCTAGACGCCGTCCCCAAACCGAAATTGGGAGGACAAACAGAGGAACCGGCGAGGTACAAGTCCTAGTCCCCACAGAGCACCCAAGCCTCCTCACAAGCAGGAGGGTCCTTTGAGCTCCCCCCACCCCGCTCCGGATTTCCTCCCCTCCCCCTCCTAAGACCAGTGCTCAGAGCTCCCAAGGCTGCTGTTTGATCGTCTGCGCTCTGATCGGAGTCTCCTACTGCTTCTACAGGCCTGGCTTTGTGGGGGGAGGCGGGGGTGGAGCAGGCCCACCATTGCTCCTCCCTTCAGGCCCCAGCCCAGCTCTTGCAGTTTGGGCATTGGCCATCCGTTCTCCACTTCCTACCCTCATGCATGCTGACCCTCTGCTGTTCGCCACCAGTCTCTAAGTTGGCCACTGCTCTCCTGACCCATTCCCCATGTGATCACTCCCTTGCACAAAATGGACCGAGCCCAGAGCCACAGCACAGTATGGCTGGTTTCTCCACTGTCCCTTGGTATTCTGGTGAGACATGGTCCCTCCTTTAGCAGGGTCCTGGCCGAGAGCAGGAAGGATGCCCGGTGTGGATTCAGTGAGGGCATCTGGTCCAGGGCTCCAGTCTCCAAGCTCTCAGTCACCTGGCAACACCTGGTCTTGTCTTTGCTGTGCTTTGACCGTCTGCCTCTTACTCATGCTCCTTCCTGTTTGGAATTGAAGGGGTCTGTCTACTTGGGAGGTTGTCCTCTTACCATTGTCAGAAGAGCCCCCCCAGACCCCTAGTCTTTAGGTGCCCTTGCATGCAGGTGGTATGTGGGTGTGGCTGACACCATGTGGGCTTGGGGTGGACACAGACAGCACTTGAGCTCTGAAGACTTAGAAAAAGACCTAGACACTGGGACTATGAGACACTCAAGAGGGAATGTCCTGGGGCATATGGAAGGGAAGATTGCTCCCTTCCCATATGGAAGGGAAGGGCAGCAGGGAGGTGTTTTCCTCCTTTCCTCCCCCATTCTTTCTTCCATTTCCTGAAGCCATTCTGTGACATGCGGCCATCTTGGACCCACTTCCTCCGTTCTCCGGCTCACTTCCCAAGCCCTCCCGTGGGCCTGAACAGCACCCAGGGGTCCGTTGGCTCAGAAAACCACAGCAGTGAGCCCGCAGGCTTTCTCTACATATGTGTGCACACAGGCTAGTGTACACACAGAGAGGATGGACACAGGGATCACCCCCAGATACATACAAGCACACACACTCACCAGTGAGTGCACCCGTCCCAAGGAAGACGCGGACAAGGGTGTGCACACACAAGCACATCAGTGCCAGTGTGCCCACTTGGCTCGCTCCCCACGTGCAAGTCCACATCCACACACATGCCCTCGGACACCTGCACACAGGCACATGGAGACACGCAGGGGATGACAGAGCGGCCTGCGGGCAACAAGTTGGTGCTGGGGAGGCCACTGGCGGGGATGGCGCAGACGAGCGGGACGGGATGAAGGAAACCTGGGGACCCAGCCAGGGCTGTCTTCCAGGTTTCTCCCTCCAAGGTGGGGAGGGGCGCGAGGGGGGGTGGAAAG
>NW_007231934.1:19930-21921 GCF_000164805.1 Carlito syrichta
GGCGTGGGGTGTGTCAGCCCCAGGGACAGAGCCCGGCGCGGCCGGCCGGGCGACTTCAGCACCGCGGACAGCGGCCGGCGCTGGGCCCGCGCGCGGTCTCGGGACTCCTCCTGGCTCTCCCCTGCCTGCTGCGCCCCTCCCCACCCACCCCAGGGGTGTGGCGGGCAGGTGCGTGGGTCCGGTTCCAGTCCTCAGCCTACGCTAAGACCTGGGTTCAAGTCACCCCCGTTTTCAACTTGGGTGATGCCAGCTGGCTCTTGCCCAGCTTGGTCCCTTGGTAGCCCTGTCTCCAAAGTGAGACAGGAAGACACCTTGTAACCCCAGGACCTGCCCAGCACCTTCTGGAAGCTTTCTGTGATGGAGCTTTTGGGTGGGGGATGGGAGTGGGGCTGCTTGAGCATGTGTCTGTGATTGTAATGTTTGTAGGGGTGCACAGGCAGGTGTGCGGGTGTTGGGGAGTGTGGCTGCAGGATTGTGACAATCAAGAGTGTTTGTGTGTGCTTGTGAGTTGGACAGGCTGTATATTTGTGTGTGAACGTGTGTGGTTGTGACTGAGCATGAATGTTCGTGACTGTGATTTTGATTTCCTCTATGGGCAAGTTTGGGAGTCACGATAACTGTTACTTCTCGGTCAGGTGTGTGAAGGCCTGGAGATATGTGACTGTAACATTCGGGTGTAGCGGGCTGTGTGCACGTGTGAATGGGGTGATGTTTTCTCCTGAGTGTGAGCAAGGAGTGTAGACACACCGCTCTAAGGCAAAGAGGGGCTGATGGGACAAGGGTGGGGGATGTCCCCTTAGACTTGTACATGGAGGCCATGCAGACTCCCCTGCCGCAGATGCACATGGACGCGTGTGGCACACACAGATAAGCCAGACACCTGCATCGAGCCAGGCACAGAGACACGAAGGGGCAGGGACACTGAGACCACACAGGCAGAAACACACATGTGTGAGGTTGTCAGACACAGCACACAGGCGGATGTACTGGACAGCAGCCTGTGCCGAAATGCAAGTAGTGCCCTCTAGAGAAAGACAGGACTGGGACAGAGAACTAGGCCAGAGACCCAGCACCCCGAGGCTGCCCTGGGCGCTGCCTGGCTCTAGTTCTTGACCCTGATATGACACAGTGGGCAGCCCCTCCCTCCTGGAGCTTGCCTTGTCTGTCCCTCCTCACCACTCAGACCCTTTGTCTCTCTTCCTGCTTCCTCCACCTAGTTGATTCTCCCATCCTGTCACCCTGTCACTGTCTCTTGCTCTGTCTCTGGCTGCCTGCCTGGTCCCTCCCAGCTCAGGACCCTCTGCAATGTCCCCAGAGAGACCCCTCTTCCCTCCCGGGGGGCTTTGCACTGAGGTTCTTCTGCAGAGACAAAGCTTCCTGAGACAGCCGCTCCCCTCCCTCCCTCCCACCTCTCCTGCCTCCCTTCCTTCCAACCACCCTGACCAGAGAGTCCTGGGGCTGGGGCAGCCGCTCTGGCCTCTGCCCCAGGGAGCTTGGTAGCTGGCTAGGGGGAAGGAGGAGATAGGAGGGCCGGCGCCAGCCCTGCAGGCTACAGGAGCTCAGATGCCGGCGGGGCCTTGGGGAGCATTGGGAGGGGGAGGGGACGGCGGGCTCTGATGGCCGGCCTGGGTAATTGAAAACACTGAGCTGTGCTAATTGGATTAGGAGGGAAGGGGGGAGCCAGGAGGTGCCTGCCTCCGCATCCTAGTGCAGTGGGCCCATTCTGCTGGGCCCACCAGACCCTGCCAGGGGGCCGCAAAGACACTTCTTGTTCATGGCAAGAACTTCTCTCCCTTGCCTGCAGAGGCTGGAGGCATGCCTGGCTCCCTCAGGCCACATGCCTGTGTCTCTGTCCTGTGCTCCCTCCCTGGACACCACCCTGCTCAAGACTCTGTGCTCTGTGCTCTGTCCTGTCTCCCTGGGCTTCCCCTGCCATTGCTCTGGCCCAGCGTGTGCCCCTTGTTGCACCACGGGCCTCTCTCCTGCCCTCC
>NW_007231934.1:22198-34018 GCF_000164805.1 Carlito syrichta
GCCCCCCCCCCCCCCCACTGGCTGTGGCTGCCTTTCAGTATTTCTCTCTGTCTCTCCATCCTGCCTGCCTGGATTTCTCAGATGAAGGACACCATGGTAAGTTGGGGGAGGGGTGGGAGTGTTTCCCAGAAGGCCAAGGGGGGTGGCCCTCAGCTGAGCCAGCACCCTCACCCCATGCACGCAGGGCCCTGCGCAGCTCTCCGGGCCTGGCCTTGTGCCTGGGTTTCCTGTCACTCCCTGTTCTCTCTGTTGCTCTGTCCTCTCTGGTCCCCTCTCTCCCTGTCAGGTGTTTGTCCTTGGTTTCTGTATCTTGGCTTGTGCAGCTGCCCCTTCCGTTCACTCTTTGCATCTCTCTCTCAGGTGTCTTTATTTTCTTTTTTAAATTTTTTTTATTTTTGAGTTGGAGTCTCCCTCTGTTGCCCAGGCTGGCGTGCAGTGGCATGCTCACGGCCACTGCAACCTCAACCTGCTGAGCTCAGGCGATCTTTCTGCCTCAGTCTTCCAAGTAGCTGGAACTACAGGCGTGCCCCACCACACCTGGCTTTTTTTGTTGTTGTTTATTGTAGAGATGAGGTCTCACCAAGCTGCCCAGGCTGGTCTCGAACCCCAGGGCTCAGGCAATCCTCTCGCCTCTGCCTTCCAAAGTGCTGGGATTGCAGGTGTGAGCCACTGTGCCCGGCGGGTGTCTTTCTAACATTTGTTGCTGTCCACTCTCTGTCCCTCTGTCCCTCTTTTCATGACCCACAAGCTTCCCCCCATGACCTCTAAGGGCTCTGGACCCTGCTTCCCTCACGTGGGATAGGGACTGAGACCCGATGTCAGCCAGACACCATCCTCACCACTGCTCTCCCCATTATGTCCTCAGTGATGGAGCCGCCTGTCATCACGGAACAGTCTCCACGGCGCCTGGTTGTCTTCCCCACAGATGACATCAGCCTCAAGTGTGAGGCCAGTGGCAAACCGGAAGTGCAGTGAGTGACCTCCACCCTCTCAGTCCCGGTTGCTGACTGCTGACCTCAGCCTCCAGCCCTCAGGCCTCGCCAGGCAGCCTGATTTCAGAGCACAGAAGCCCCAGACGTCCCTCACGGCCCTGAGTCCTCGCCCTCTCCAGCCCGTTCCAGCCCCTGCCTGCGGTTCCAGGGCCCAGGGCCCCTGAGTCGATTTCTGCCCGCAGGTTCCGCTGGACCAGGGATGGTGTCCACTTCAAGCCCAAGGAAGAGTTGGGTGTGACTGTACTGCAGTCACCCCACTCCGGCTCCTTCACCATCGCCGGCAACAACAGCAACTTTGCCCAGCGATTCCAGGGCATCTACCGCTGCTTTGCCAGCAATAAGCTGGGCACCGCCATGTCCCATGAGATCCAGCTCATGGCCGAGGGTGCGAGGCAGGCCGGGATCCGGGAGGGCTTGGGCACAGGGGAGGCTCCCTTAGACAGGTCCCGGGAGCCCTTGCAGGAGTCCCTCAGCAGGTGTTGAGTGTGCAGGGGGCCTGCGTGCCCTGCCTGCCGATGCCCCGCCTTCCCTGGTGTCTCCTCCTTTTCCTCCTGCAGCCTCCGCCTTCCGCGCCCGTCTCACTCTCCCCTGCACTTCAGCTCACCTCATCCCCCTCCACCCCCCAGGCTTTCTCCATGCCCCCTCGTGGTGGCTGGTGGCTGGTGGCGGCCGGTGGCTCTGCTGAATGGGTGGATGATTGATACGTGGCCCTGTCTGTCTGAGTCACTGCCTGGCCTGGGCCTGGCTCTGGGATCCCCTCTGCCCACTCCCCAGCCATCGACGCGTCGCCCCACGCTCGCTCTCCCACTCTGCTCTGCCTCCTTCCTCGTCTTTCTTGCCCACCACCTCTTCCTCTCTGCCTCCGACTGCAGCTCTGCTCTGGGCTCTGTCTTTATCTGTGTCGCCCTTTCCCTGAGCTTTGTGCCTTCGGAGCGCTCTCCTTTCCTCCCCGCCCCTCCAGTTACCTTGGGAACCGTCGCCATGGTTTCCGTGTCAGGATGATGGAAGGGTCTGTGACTCCCGCATCTTTCTGCAGCTCCCCTCCCCCATCGCCGCACCTCGGCCTCAGCCTGCCCCCCATCCTTTCTTGGGTGAGCAGGGCCAGCTGAGAACTGGAGGCTTAACCCTTCCTGGCCACTGGCTCCTTGCTCACCCTCTCCTCCCAGTGAGCCCAGAAAGGACCCGGCGTCCCTGCTCCCTTTTCTGTGACCTTCCTCCCGGCCTCCTCATCCACCCTCACCACCGCCTTCCTCCTCTTTTCTCCTGCCTGGCACCGCTTGCGCCGGAAGGGGAGTGCCAGCCTCTCTGTCCCTTCTAGGTGCCCCCAAGTGGCCAAAGGAGACAGTGAAACCCGTCGAGGTGGAGGAGGGGGAGTCAGTGGTTCTGCCCTGCCACCCCCCGCCCAGTGCGGAGCCGCTTCGGATCTACTGGATGAATAGCAGTGGGTGCCGGCCAGGGGCTGCTGCCTGGGGCGGGGGTCCTTAGCGCTGTCTTCCGGGCCAGGGTCCTGACCGCGGCCCCCTGTCCCCTGCAGAGATCCTGCACATCAAACAGGATGAGCGGGTGACGATGGGCCAGAATGGCAACCTCTACTTTGCCAACGTGCTTACCTCGGACAACCACTCAGACTACATCTGCCACGCCCACTTCCTGGGCACCAGGACCATCATCCAGAAAGAACCCATTGACCTCCGGGTCAAGGCCAGTGAGTCTCAAAGGCTCTGACACCTCCCTCCCTGACTCCTCTCACCCTCAGGCATGGCCCTTCCCACCATAGAGCCATTCGACTGTCCCATCTTCCCCAAGAACAGCGTGGCTCCCGCCTCAACCTTGCCCAGACCCCTTCCCAGGTGGAGAGAGCAGAGGCGGGCACCCCCTTTACCAGAGGAAGAAACGGAGGCCCTGGGGGTGGCTGGGGTGTCCAGAGTCACCCAGGCTTGTGATTCCGTGGGTGGAGGGAGGAGTGGGCAGGCCACCCACCCCATTTCTCCTGGCAGCCAACAGCATGATTGACAGGAGGCCACGCCTGCTGCTCCCCACCAACTCCAGCAGCCACCTGGTGGCCCTGCAAGGGCAGCCACTGGTCCTGGAGTGCATCGCTGAGGGCTTGTGAGTCCGGGCGCTGCGGTGGGGGGGTGGGGGGCGGTCCAGCGAGGGCGCAGGCCTCTGCGAGGGCGGGCCCGGGGTGAGCACGCTTGTCCTCTCTCCCCTCTGCTCTCCTGTCTTGGCCTCCTGGGCAGCCCCACACCCACCATCAAGTGGCTGCGCCCCAGCGGCCCCATGCCTGCTGACCGTGTCACCTACCAGAACCACAACAAGACCTTACAGCTGCTGAATGTGGGTGAGGAGGACGACGGCGAGTATCACTGCCTGGCCGAGAACTCACTGGGCAGTGCCCGGCACATCTACTACGTCACTGTGGAGGGTATGGCGCCCCTGCCCCTGCCAGGCACGCCCCTTCCAGTTAGCAAGGCTCCCCAGAACGTCCTCCCATGATGGCCGCTGCGATGCCCACCGTCATGGGGGGGGGCAGGGGCTCAGGGCGGCTCTTCCTTTTTCACAGCTGCCCCTTACTGGCTGCACAAGCCCCAGAGCCATCTGTATGGGCCAGGAGAGACGGCCCGCCTGGACTGCCAGGTCCAGGGTCGGCCCCAGCCAGAGGTCACCTGGAGGATCAACGGTATCCCGGTGGAGGGTGAGCAGAGCCCTGGGCAGCGGCAGGGGGTGTGGGGAGCCCTGAGTACTGTGGGAGAGGGAGAAGGGGGGGCCTCCACGCAGCTCAAGGCTCCGGCCTGCTGCACGCACAGAGCTGGCCAAGGACCAGAAATACCGGATCCATCACGGAGCCCTGATCCTGAGCAACGTGCAGCCCAGTGACACGATGGTGACCCAGTGCGAGGCGCGCAACCGGCATGGGCTTTTGCTGGCCAACGCTTACATCTATGTTGTCCGTGAGTGTCAACCAGCTGCGTCGTTGCCCTTCCCTTTTGCCTTGTAACCCCCAGCCTGTCCCTGCACGGCCCCCAGACTGGCTCAGCCAGCGGCTGGTGTGTTCCGGGCCGACTGGGGCGACCTTTCTCCTTCACCCCCATTTCTCACCCAGCCTTATGACAGTGGGGGCGGGGAGGTGCAGGAAGGGCAGGATCTTGTCGCCAGGACTGAGCGGAGGCTCACGCCAGACAGGATGTGACCAAGGACAGCCGGGGTGGCTCCTCTCCTGAAGCCTCAGGGAAGGCTTTAGGGGAGAGGCAGACTGTCAGTTGGACCTCCAGTAGTTGGTAAAACTTTGGTGGCTGGGACCGGAGGCACATCTGAGGTGGAGGCCGGTGTGTCTACAGGCAGAGAGAGACTTGGCCCAGCGGGGGCCTGGACTGGGAGCAGGGCAGCAACATGGGCAGGGTTCTTGGGTCTCAGGATGCCAGGGAGTTGCTGGCTTCTCAAATTGTGTCCTGAGTCCTGTCCTGACTCCTAAGATGGTTCCTCCCCCAGAGCTGCCAGCCAAGATCCTGACTGCCGACAATCAGACATACATGGCTGTTGAGGGCAGCACCACCTACCTTCTGTGCAAGGCCTTCGGAGCCCCTGTGCCCAGCGTCCAGTGGTGAGTGCCCCATCCCAGTGGGGGCCCCTCCAGGCATCTTCTGGCTCAGGGAGCCGGGGCCGGCAGGGAGCCTGGGGCAACTGGTCTGAGCCAGGCCCGCCCTGCTTGCTCTAGGCTGGATGAGGACGGAACGACAGTGCTTCAGGACGAACGCTTCTTCCCTTATGCCAACGGAACCCTGGGCATCCGAGACCTCCAAGCCAATGACACTGGACGCTACTTCTGCCAGGCCGCCAATGACCAAAACAATGTGACCATTGTAGCTAACCTGCAGGTTAAAGGTAGGATGGCTCCCACCACGACTGGCAGTGCCTCTGGGAGGAGAGTCCGGGTTTCTGGAGGACACCAGAGTGACCCTCCCCCTTAATTTCCCTCAGATGCAACTAGGATCACGCAGGGACCCCAGAACGCAACCGAGAAGAAAGGCTCAAGGGTGACATTCACGTGCCAGGCTTCCTTTGACTCTTCGTTGCAGCCCAGCATCACCTGGCGTGGCGATGGTCGAGACCTCCAGGAGCGTGGAGACAGCGATAAGTGAGGGCCCGGCCCCGGCCCAGGCCTTCAGGGGAGGGGCAGAGTGGGCAGAGCTGGAAGTCCTGACCTCTCGGGCTCGGCCACGAGAGAGCCCCCTGCTCTGAGGGGGAAGGTTCTAGCGGGAAGCGGGAAAGGAGGCAGGAGGGGGAAGGGTGGGGATGGCAGGAAGGGTGGGTCTGCTGGGCACTGAAGGACAAGCATGCCCCGCCAGGTACTTCATAGAGGACGGGCGCCTGGTCATTCACAGCCTGGACTACAGCGACCAGGGGAACTACAGCTGTGTTGCCAGCACTGAGCTGGACACCGTGGAGAGCAGGGCCCAGCTCTTGGTGGTGGGTAAGTCCTGGGGCGGTGGCCTGGGGGCGTCCGGAGACCCAAGTTCGATGAGAGTCGCACTGCCGGGCCCTTTCAAGCCAGGAAGGACTGTGGCTCTCAGGAGGCCCGAACACCCACTCTCGGTGCCCTCAGGGAGCCCTGGGCCAGTGCCCCAGCTGGAGCTGTCCGACCTGCACCTGCTGAAGCAGAGCCAGGTGCGCCTGTCCTGGCGCCCTGCCGAAGACCACAACGCCCCCATTGAGAGTAAGAGCCCCGAGCGTGGTGCTGAGGCCCTCCCTCCACCTGGGTCCCTCCTTGCTCCTGAGGACTGCCCGCCTTGCTGGGGCACGCACCTGTGTGTGGGGCGGGGGGAGGCTCATGGAAATGCTGGTTGGTCTGGGTACTTGGAGAGAGCCCCTTGCACCCCTACGCCACACACGGATGACTCCATTGCTGGTCTACTTCTTGGCAGAGTATGACATTGAATTTGAGGACAAGGAAATGGCGCCTGAGAAATGGTACAGTCTGGGCAAAGTGCCAGGGAACCAGACCTCTACCACCCTCAAGCTGTCACCGTATGTCCACTACACCTTTAGGGTTACTGCCATCAACAGATATGGCCCTGGGGAGCCCAGCCCGGCCTCTGAGACTGTGGTCACACCTGAGGCAGGTGAGCCAGGGAAGTTTTTGCCACCTGAAACGGGGCATCAGTAGCTGGGGCCCCGGGCTCTGTGGGCGGGGGGGCGGCTGGAGAGGTGAGCCCCAAGCACCTCTGCTTCCAAATTTCTAGGAGGATCTGGGGGAAGCTGGGCTCTCTTGGGGCCAGAATGAGCATTGATGTGTTGACATGTTGCTTTCCAGCCCCGGAGAGGAACCCTGTGGACGTGAAGGGGGAAGGGAATGAGACCAACAACATGATTATCACGTGGAAGGTGAGAGTTCCCGGCTGAGCTCGCACCTGGACATGAGGCCAGGACCCAGGAGTTTGCTGCTCCCCCTTGGCTGTGCTAAGGAGGAGACCAGTGACTGAGGATGCGAATCTGGCCGGGGCGCGGCTCACAGGAGGCCAGTGCTCTGGCCAACCAGCTCCTCTTCGCTGGCCTCTTCCAGCCCCTCCGGTGGATGGACTGGAACGCCCCCGAGGTTCAGTACCGCGTGCAGTGGCGCCCTCAGGGGACGCGTGGGGCCTGGCAGGAGCAGATCGTGAGCGACCCCTTCTTGGTGGTGTCCAACACCTCCACCTTTGTGCCCTATGAGATCAAAGTCCAGGCCGTCAACAGCCAGGGCAAGGGCCCCGAGCCCCAGGTCACCGTGGGCTACTCAGGGGAGGACTGTGAGTATCTGCCGGCCCCGCCCACACCCAGGGTGGAGCCTGCCTGCGTGTCACCGTGTGCGCATGCGCCGCCCACTCCCGTCCTCTCTGTACTTGGGTGCGCTTCTCACCCGAGTGAGGTTATGCTCTTCCATAAGCGGAGTGACGTTATGAAATCCCGCACTCCTCGAATTGGCACCACACATTTCTCAACTTGGCACAGCATTCCAGCTGTGTCAGCAGACGCTGCCATTTACAGCGTCTCCTCGCTCTGCTTGTCCCGCCCCTTCCCTTCCCTTGAGCCTGGAACGTGACCGAGGTTAGCTGTAGTCACCCGGTTAGCTATAGTCACCCGCTCCGGGTCTGTTCTACTTCCCTTTTGTGTGTTACTCTTTTCGCCGTTGGGACAAATGAGTAGTTCAGGGAGAGATCTTGAGACCGTGCCAACGCCCGGCCCCTCACACCCGCCCACCGCCATAGATCTTCCGAATCCAACCCCTGTGGGCGGGCTCCGGGCTGGGCCAAGAGCCTAGGGCTCTCTCCAAGTCATCGGGCTGTTTTCAGACCCCCAGGTAAGCCCTGAATTGGAAGGCATCAAGATCCTCAACTCAAGTGCCGTGCTGGTCAGGTGGTGGCCTGTGGACCAGGCCCAGGTCAAGGGTCACCTCCGGGGATACAATGTAAGGGTCCAAGGCATGAGGGCTGAGGGAGGTGACCACAGAGGTAAATGGCAGGATGGGGGCGGGGCTCTGCCACTGGCCGGCTGCTCTCCTGGAGGTTTTGGGTTGGGAGGAAGGGGTCCCGGTCAAGGGCACTGGGGAGCGTGGACAGGGAGGGGGCCCGTGCTGCACACCTTCCGCCCCTGTGAGGTCTCCTGTCGCCTGTGCAGGTGACGTACTGGTGGGAGGGCAGTCAAAGGAGGCACAGCAAGAGGCACGTCCACAGGGGCCACGTGGTGGTGCCCCCCAATGTCACGAGCGTCACCCTCAGTGGCCTGCGGCCCTACAGCTCCTATCACCTGGAGGTCCAGGTCTTCAACGGGCGGGGGTTGGGACCCGCCAGCGAGTTCACCTTCAAGACCCCAGAGGGAGGTAAGTCTTGCGCCCCGCCTCTGCCCCCGCCCCTCTTCCCAGACCTGGGCGAGGACCTACCTGCTGCATTCATGTCTGTGCCCGCAGTGCCCGGCCACCCGGAGGCTTTGCACCTGGAGTGCCAGTCGGACACCAGCCTGCTGCTGCACTGGCAGCCTCCACTGAGTCACAACGGCGTGCTCACTGGCTACGTGCTCTCCTATCACCCCCGTGCGTGTCGTGGGCCCTGCCGGGAGGCAGAGGGAATGTGGGGAGAGGGCAGTGCCGGCAGCCAAAGCCAACCCTGCCTGTCCCCACAGTGGATGAGGGGGGCAAGGAGCAGCTGTCCTTCGACCTCCCGGACCCCGAGCTTCGGACGCACAACCTAACCAACCTCAGCCCCCACCTGCGGTACCGCTTCCAGCTCCAGGCCACCACGAAGGAGGGCCCTGGTGAGGCCATCGTTCGCGAAGGCGGCACTATGGCTTTGTCTGGTGAGCTGGAGGGGCAACCTATTGGCCGGCAGCGGGTCCGGGAGAGTCTTAGGCTGCCAGGCAGGTGCCACAGCCTCCTCCCTCCCCTGCACCCCCCAGGTATCCCAGATTTTGGCAATATCTCAGCCACGGCAGGTGAAAACTACAGCGTCGTCTCCTGGGTTCCCAAAGAGGGCCAGTGCAACTTTGGGTTCCATATCTGGTTCAGAGCCTCAGGAGGTGAGCATGAAAGAGGCCGGGCGCGGTGGCTCATACCTGTAATCCTAGCACTTTGGAAGGTGAAGGCAAGAGGATTGCCTCAGTCCAGGGGTTCGAGACCAGCCTGGGCAACTTGAGGAGACCTCGTCTCTACCATAAATCAAAAAATTAGCTGGGCGTGGTGGCATGTACCTGTAATTTCAGCTACTTGGAAGGCTGAGGCGGAAGGATTGCCTGAGCCCAGCAGGTCGAGGCTGCGGTGGTCATGAGCATGCCACTGCACTACAGCCTCGGGCGACAAGAGTGAGACTCCAACTCAAAAAAAAAAAAAAAAGAAAGAAAGAAAGAGGGGGCTGAGACCGGAAGCAGTGGCTCACGCCTGGAATCCTAGCACTTTGGAAGGCAGAGGCGAGAAGATCGCCTGAGTCCAGGGGTTCAAGACCAGCCTGTGTAACTTAGTGAGACCTTGTCTCTACAGTAAATCAAAAACAGCCGGGTGTGGTGGCTTACAACTGTAATCCCAGCGCTTTGGGAGGCAGAGGTGAGAAGATTGCCTGAGCCCAGGGGTTCGAGACCAGCCTGGGCAACTTGTTGAGATCTCGTCTCTATAATAAATCAAAAACAGCCAGGTGTGGTGGTGCACGCCTATGGTTCCAGCTACTTGCAAGACTAAGGCAGAAGGATTGCCTGAGCACAGCGGGTTGAGACTGTGGTGGCCGTGAACGTGCCACTGCACTGCAGCCTGGGCAACAGAATGAGACTCCCACTCAGAAAAAAAGAAAGAAAGAAAGAAAGAAAGGGGAGTGGGACCAGCAGGGCCACCTCGCGCTAACGGTCAGTCCTGCCTCTGCCCTCTTGCCCCCGCAGAGGAGAAGGGGGTCATTAACCTCCCACCGCAGTACGTCAGCTACAACCAGAGCTCATACACGCAGTGGGACCTGCAGCCCGACACCGATTACGAGATCCGCCTGCTCAAGGAGAGGGTGCTTCTGCGCCAGATGGCCGTGAAGACCAACGGCACCGGTGAGGTCCCCAGCTCTGCCGCCTGCCAGGGGGCCTCCCTCTGTCCCCGGCACAGCCACCTCCCAGACCTGGGCGCCCGTTGGCCCGTGTGGGGGAAGTCCAGGTCCCTGGATCAGCCCCTTTCACGACGCCATCCCCCCGCCCGTCCCCACCCAGAGGGCCCCAAGCTAGGAAGGCATGCATGTCAGGGCAGGGCCCCAGCTTGCCCGCGGTCAGCCTCGGCTCCGGGCAGCAGGGAGGGGCCGCAGCGCCGGTGCCTGGCGTCTCACCAGGCCTGGACTTGTCTCCTGCCGGCTCCCCGCCCCGCAGGCCGCATGCGGCTCCCCCCTGCCGGCTTCGCCACCGAAGGCTGGTTCATCGGCTTCGTGAGCGCCATCATCCTCCTGCTGCTTATCCTGCTCATCCTGTGCTTCATCAAGCGCAGCAAGGGCGGCAAGTACTCAGGTAGCCCTGGCTGGGCCCGGGGGGCAGAGCCCAGGGGCGAGGAACCATGGGCCACCTCACCCCTTGGAGGCCCCGAGCTCCTGGCAGGACGGCATTGGCATGGTGGGGGCCACAGGGGCTGGGAAGACCGGCAGACGGCGGCCAGGCCTGCCTGGGGTGAGCGGCTTGCCCTTCGAGGCTCCTTGCCTTCTAAGTGCTGTCGGATGGCGCTGGGGGTGCACAGAGGGGCCCGGAGCCCAGAGCCGGGCTGGGGCAAGAGAGGTAGCTGACCCTCCTCTGTATTTCTCCAGTGAAAGACAAGGAGGACACGCAGGTGGACTCTGAGGCCCGGCCGATGAAAGACGAGACCTTCGGCGAGTACAGGTGAGTTTGGGGGAGCAGGTGTGGGCGCAGCCCCGCCCTGGCTTTCACCTCTGACTCTCTCTCTCTTCTCTGTGCTGCCGGGCGACTCCAGGTCCCTGGAGAGGTAAGGCAGGGGCAGGGCTGCCTGTCAGACCCTGACAGCGGGACCTCCCCCCAGCCCACACAGTGCATGCCTGTAGCACCGCTGTCCGTAGGACTGTTGTTTCTGGCTGTCTGGCCCTGCAGCTCCTCGTCTCAGGGAGAAGCCAGTACACCCCAGCCCCACCTCCCCATGCTGACATCCCAGCCTCTAGGCCTCCTGTCACGCCCAGCCCCCGTCTTCCCAAGGAAGGCCCCAGACAGCGGGCACTGCAAGGACTGACAGCTGGACTGGTGTCCCTGTCAGGCTCACATGCGTGACACAAGGGGACCAGGCAAGGAGCCAGGCCCATGAGTCCCAGGCTGGGTGCCGGCTTGTTCCCTCACAGTCCCCAGGATCCTGGAGTTGCCTAAGCCTGGGCTCCCTGGCGTGTGTCAAGGATGAGACGCCACAGCGCTGCCTGCCAAGGCTGTCAGAGCTGCTCGGCCGCACATTCGGAGCTAGGGGAAGGCTCCCGCTGGGGCTCTGGCTAGCTTGGCAGCCCTGTCACCCGCAGCTCCCTCCCTGCAGTGACAACGAGGAGAAGGCCTTTGGCAGCAGCCAGCCGTCTCTCAACGGAGACATCAAGCCCCTGGGCAGTGACGACAGCCTGGCCGACTACGGGGGCAGCGTGGACGTCCAGTTCAACGAGGACGGCTCCTTCATTGGCCAGTACAGCGGCAAGAAGGAGAAGGAAGCAGCGGGGACCAACGACAGCTCAGGGGCCACCTCCCCGATCAACCCTGCCGTGACCCTAGAGTAGGGGGTGCAGCCAGGTGAGGCCAGGAGAGCCGGTGACCCAGGGGCCCCAGCCCATGCCTGCGCTGTGCCCCTGGCCTCGGGATCGAGGCCCCCTCCCCAGCAGGCCCGCAGGAGGCCGGAGCTGGGGCGGAGGAGAGGCGCTCGCGGCCTCGACTCCCCTTCTTGCCACCCGGCCCCCACTGAATTGCCAAAACCCAGCTGCACCCCTTCCTGGGCACACACTGCTTTGCCCCAGCTTGGGGACAGATCGCCCACATGTCAGGGGCCTGTGGGTGACGCCTTGCCAGCCTGTTTGGCAGAGAGCCCGTGGTCTGGGGAAGAAGACGGAGGGGCGGCCCCACGAGGGTCTCCGAGATGCTGTCCTTCCTGCTCCCTGATGGGGAGTAGACACGGTAGGGACTCCTCAGGACCAGGGTTGGCCCTGCCCCTTCCCCGAGCCACTCCCTGGCCAGCCTGTCTGGGGCTGGGGACAGAACTCGGTGTCCCCGCCATCTGTTCCTTTTCCTTTGCCATCTCTGCTCATACCGAGATGGGAACTGGGCGCGCTGGCTGCGGGTGCCGGGGAGGCCATCTGGAGGGCCCAGGGGGGCCCAC
>NW_007231934.1:34211-39748 GCF_000164805.1 Carlito syrichta
ACCCCCAGAGTCCCACCCCGCCGGCACCCTCGCCTCCTGCCGCCCACCATACCCTGTGGCTGGCTTTCAGGCGCTCCATACACACGCTGCCTTCGGTACCCACCAGACAACATCCAAGTGGCCTCCGTCACTGCCAGGGTGCGGGGCGGGCACCCCTCTCCCAGCCGCCATCACACCCTAGGACCCCTTAGCAGCCCCAGCCGCCCGTCCCGTCGTCGACTGAACAGTGCCCTTTCTCGGCTCCCTCCCGTCCCCCACCTTGGGAATGTAAATACACCGTGACTTTGAGAGTTTGTACCCTTGCCCTTTCCCCATATGCCGCTAGTGTGTAGGCAGATGTCTGAGTCTCTAGGTGGTTTCTAGGTTTTATAGCAATTAGCTTTGATGAACCCATCCCAGGCAAAATAAAAACAGACAAAAAAAAGGAAAGATTGGTTCTCCCAGCACTGCTGCGCCCCTGCCCAGCTGCTAGGGCCTCCCTGTACGCCTTTGCTTGGTCTGTTGATGAGCCCTCTACAAAAAAACAAAAGTATATATATATATGTACATAAATATCAGATTATAACAGGCAAATAAAAACCTGGAAATGAAGAGGCCCTCTCGGCGTTTTACTGAGCACCCAAATCCCCCGTCCGTGACCACACGGCGGGAGGTGCAGCATCAGGGGCTCTGCCCCCGTGAGGGTCTCGCGACACCCGCCGAGTGGCCCTGCAGGCCTACCTGGGAGAGGGAGGTTGGGGCAGCCCCACAGCCCTCTTTCTGGAGCCCGGGCCTTCCCCTGACCCTGCCAGGCCTTGCTATTGGCTCCTTGGGCATTGCTGTCACACTATTTGCTGGGCCTCAAGTTCTTGTTCCTGCCAGGCCCCTGGGACAAAGCTTAGGCTCTCACTATGGTGGGGAATCTAATGGGTTCAGCGGAAGTGCCGTGATGTGCTTGTGGGATGCCCTCCCTGGGTGCCCAACCCTCTAGCCAGTACACCGCACCATATTTTGTTTTATTATTATTATTATTGAGTCGGAGTCTCACTCGGTCGCCCAGACTGGAGTGCAGTGACCGCTCCCAGCCACCGCAGCCTCGACCTGCTGTGCTCCGGCGATCCTTCCGCCTCAGCCTTCCGAGTAGCCGGAACTACAGGTGTGCGCTACCACACCCAGCTAGTTTTTTTATTTATTGTAGAGATGAGGTCTCACCAAGTTGCCCAGGCGGGTCTCGCACCCGCGGGCTCAGGCAATTCACTCACCTCAGCCTCCCAAAGGGCGGGATTACAGGCTGAGCCACCAAGCCCAGCTTGTTTTTTATTATTATTGTGTTGCTTTTTTTTGAGTTGGATCTCACTCCGTGGCCCAGGCTGAAGTGCAGCGGCGCGCTCACAGCCACCGCAGCCTCGACCTGCTGGGCTCGGGCAATCCTTCCGCCTTAACCTTCCAAGTAGCTGGAACCACAGGCATGTGCCACCATGCCCAGCTACTTTTTTGATTTATTGTAGAGACGAGGTCTGGCCAAGTTGCCCAAGCTGATCTCGAACCCTGGTCTCAGGCAATCCTCTCACCTCTGCCTCCCAAAGTGTTGGAATTCCCGGCATGAGCCACCATGCCTGGCTCTTTTTATATTTTACTTATTAATTTTGAGTTGGAGTCTTACTCTGTCGCCCAGGTTGGAGTGCAGTGGTATGGTCATCACTCACTGCAGCCTTAACCTTTTGGGCTTAGGTGATCCTTCCTCCCTCAGGCTCCCAAGTAGGGGACGCCACCACACCTGGCTAATGTTTTGATTTTTTTTTAGAGATGGGTCTTGCTATGTTGCCTCTGCTAATTTTGAACTCTTAGAGTCAGTTCTCCTGCCTCGGCCTCCCAAAGTACTGGGTTTACCTGCATGAGCCACCATGCCTGTCTTAAAGCACTTTAATGACCCCCAAACCTCAAGCGGACCCAGGATAGCCATCCTTCCTTGGAACTCTCTAGAGTCCCCTCCACCCAGGTACTGGCTCCCAAGCCCTCACCCCTGTGCCCCCCTTAATCACCTCTCTCCTTCCACGTGTAGCCTTCTCTTTGGAGCTCTCATTTTTCTGTCCCTGTTGGGACAGTTCCAGCAGCACCCAAACCCAACATGCTGTAATCGTTGACATCGCCAAAAGTGCCGCTCCTAAGCCCACGTGCCCTCAGGATCTTGCTCATCGTCCCCACCTGTCCCCGCTTGTCACAGCTCTGTCTATTGTCCTCCAAAATCCATCGTCCTGTGCTTCCACAATCCTGGACTTTTGGCTTAGGGGCACAGCAGCTCAGGAAGATCTCTTTAAAGCAGCCTTTGCATGGCTTGGTGGGAAGGCAATGTGCAAATGTGACCTGTGGTCCAGGGGCTGGGGTAACCTCCTTGGAGCGCCCACCTGACGTTGGTGGTTGAGGATGGCAGAGCAGCGGCGTAGAGGGGGCCCAAAGGCCTGCGGAATTTTAGAAAATGGTTTCTAGAGACGAGGTCTTGCCATCATGGCACACCGTAACCTCAGCGTCAAGGGATCTTCCCACCTCCCAAAGTGGCGGGACTACAGGTGTGCACTGTTGCACCTGGCCAATCTCTGGATTTTTAATAGATTAATGCACTTTGGTTTGTTTGAGTCAGGGTCTCACTGTCGCCCAGGCTAGAAGTGTGGTGGCACCATCATGCCTCACCACCGCCTCAACTTCTTGGTCTCAGGCAAGCCATCTGCCCCAGCTTCCCAAGTAGCTGGGACTGCAGGCACACATCACCACTCCTGGCTTTTTTTTTTTTTTGGTAGAGACATCTCGTTATGTTGCCCAGGCTGGTGTTGACCTCCTGGACTCAAGAAATCCTCCCACCTCAGCCTCCCAAAGTGCTCAGATTACAAGCATGAGTCACCATGCCCGGCCTATACCATGCTGTTTTAATTGCCATACTTTTATCATCAACCTTGACACCCTGGTACAGTAAGTCCTCCCATTCTGTTCTTTTTAAAGAAGGTCTTCCATACTTTGTGCTTCCATACACAATGAGGTATTAGCACCAGGACGATAAAAGATGAAAAGCGCCAGATCAATAGACAACTAGAAAGCTGCCACCTACAGAGGTCGCAGGACAGGTACACTGTCACCCGACCAACTGGAGGATGCATGTTCTGTCTCTCCAGGCCCAGTACAGGCTGGTAAGCAAAGGTTGCCTGTTACTTGGGGAGGTTTAAGAGGTCGTTTTAATTATCGAACTTTGTTTTTTGAGTTGGAGTCTCACTCCGTTGCCCAGACTGGAGTGCAGCGGCCGCTCCCGGCCACCGCAGCCTTGATCTGCTGGGCTCCTGCGATCCTTCCGCCTCAGCCTTCCAACTACAGGTGCGTGCTACCACGCCCGGCTAGTTTTTTGATTTATTGTAGAGATTAGGTCTCACCAAGTTGCCCAGGCGGATCTCGAACCCGCGGGCGCAGGCAATCCACTCACCTCAGCCTCCCAAATCACGGGATTACAGGCTGAGCCACAGAGCCCGACTATTTTTGATTTATTGTAGAAACGAGGTCTCACCAAGTTGCCTGGGTGGGTCTTGACCCCACGGGGTCAGGCAATCCACTCGTCTTGGCCTCCCAAAGTGCTGGGATTATAGGCTGAAGCACCAAGCCTGGCACCGGCTAATTTTTTGATTTATTGTAGAGATGAGGTCTCGCCAAGGTGCCTAGGCGGGTCTCGAACCCGCGGGCTCAGGCAATCCACTCACCTCAGCCTCCCAAAGCGCGGGATTACAGGCTGAGCCACCGAGCCCAGTCTTGATTAATTTTATTTTTGAGTTGGAGTCTCACTCTGTCACCCAGGCTGGAGTGCAGTGGCACGCTCACAGCCACGGCAGCCTCAACTCAAGTGATCCTTCAGCTTCAGCCTTCCAAGTAGCTGGAACTACAGGCGCATGCCATCACGTCTGGCTAATTTTTCAATTTATTGTAGAGCTGAGGTCTCGCCAAGTTGCCCAGACTGGCCTCAAACCCCTGGACTCAGGCAATCCTCTGGCCTCCGCCTCCCAAAGTGATGGGATTACAGGCATGAGCCACTGTGTCCTGCTACACTTTGGTTTTTTTAGGACAATTTTAGGTTTACCAAAAAATAGATTGGAAAGTGGAGAGTTCCCATATACCCCCTCACTCCCACGCCAACATTTCCCCTGTGATTAATATTTGGGACCAGGGTGGCACATTTGTTGCAGTTGATGAGTCGATTGTGAGACACTGACATTGACTAAAGTTCATGGTCGACACGAGGGTTCACCCTGGTATTGTTGGTTCCATGGGTTTGGACAAATGTATACTGTCATGTTTCCACCTATACCATATCATACAGAATAGCTTCCCTGCCCTAAACATGCTTTCTTTTTCTTTTTTTTCTTTTTTCTTTTTTGAGTCGGAGCCTCGCTCTGTCGCCCCGACTGGAGGGCACTGGCCGCTCCCGGCCACCGCAGCCTCGACCTGCTGGGCTCCGGCGATCCTTCCGCCTCGGCCTTCCGAGTAGCTGGAACTACCGGCGTGCACAGCCGTGTCCGGCTCAATTTTTATTTACTGTAGCGACTAGTTCTCGCCAAGTCGCCCGGGCTGGTCTCAAACCCGCGGGCTCAGGCAGTCCACTCGCCTCGGCCTCCCAAAGTGCTGGGCTTACAGGCTGGGCCACCGAGCCCGGCCCCGTTTTTGATAGTCTTAAAAGGGTCGCCTGCTCTCACCAGGTTGCAAGAAAGAGAACTTTGTAGCCAAGATGCACGTGGCTAAGAGTGATTATTTTTTCCTCCCATCCTTTTCTTTTCTGAGCGGGGGTCTCTCTCTGTGGCCCAGGCTGGAGTGCAGTGGCTCACTCGTGGCCACCACAGCCTTCACCTGCTGGATTCAGGCGATCCTTCTGCCTCAACCTTCCAAGTAGCTGGAGCCACAGGCGTGCGCCACCACGCCCGGCTAATTTTTTGATTTATTGTGGACATGAGGTCTCGCCAAGTTGTCCAGGTGGGTATTGAACCCCTGGGCTCAGTCAGCTCTCTCACCTCCACCTCCTAAAGTGCTGGGATTGCAGGTGTGAGCCACTGTGCCCAGCTGTCTCATCCTTTTCTTTCCTTTTTTTTTTTTTTTGAGTCAAAGTTTCAGTCTTGAAACCTTGCTGGATGGAGTGCAGTGGCATGATGATCACGGCCCACTGCAGCCTCAACCTCCTGGGCCCAGGAGATCCTTCTGCCTCAGCCTCCCAAGTACCTGGAACTACAGGCATGACTGCCCCCCCCCCCGGTTAACTTTTAAATTGTTTTGTAGTGATGAGCTCTTGCTGTGTTGCCGAGGCTGGTCTCGAACTCCTGGGCTCAAGTGATCCTCCTCCCTCAGCTTCTCAAAGTACTGGGATTGCAGGCGTGAGCCACTGCGCCCGGCTCTTTCCTACTTTCAGAGGCAGGGAGGGGCCTGGTGCAAGCCTGTCATCCCAGCACCTTGGGAGGCAGAGGTGAGAGGGCTGCCTGAGCCCGGGGGTTTGAGACCAGCCTGGGCAGCTTGGCGAGACCTTGTCTCTACAGTAAACA
>NW_007231934.1:39768-41777 GCF_000164805.1 Carlito syrichta
TGGCCGCTCCCGGCCACCGCAGCCTCGACCTGCTGGGCTCCGGCGATCCTTCCGCCTCAGCCTTCCGAGTAGCCAGAACTACAGGTGCGCGCTACCACGCCAAGTTAGCTAATTTTTGATTTACTGTAGAGACGAGGTCTCGCCAAGTTGCCCAGGCAGGTCTAGAACCCCCAGGCTCAGGCGATTCACTCACCTCAGCCTCCCAAAGTGCTGGGATAACGGGCTGAGCCACCAAGCCTGGCGAAGAAGATAATTTTTAAGGCTGTCCTGGAAGCTTGCAGGAGGACACCCATTTTCCTCAAGATCTACCACAACCACCCCCTGTTGCCATTAGACCCATGACTAGGGTTCAGTCTCAGCACACTCTGGAGGAACGGGTCCACCCTAAGACCCAGAAGAGGCCAGGCTCGGTGGCTCAGCCTGTAATCCCGTGCTTTGGGAAGCCGAGGTGAGTGAATTGCCTGAGCCCGAGGGTTCGAGACCTTCCTGGGCAACTTAGCGAGACCTCATCTCTACAATAAATCAAAAAATCAGCCGGGCATGGTAGCGCTCGCCTGTAGTTCCAGCTACTTGGAAGGCTGAGGAGGAAGGATCGCCGGAGCCCAGCAGGTCGAGGCACCGCACTCCAGTATGGGCGACAGAGTGAGACTCCAACTCAAAAAGAAAAAGAAAGAAAGATGCCAGAACAACCCCAGTCTCGTGTAGAGACAGGAGCCCAAAGTAGTAATTCTTTGGGAAAAGTATGGAGATTAGTACCTTGAACTTCGGTTGCGATTGTGATATCTGTGGTATGCCCGTTTGTCTATCTGGCCCTATGCAGAAGGTGCTGGCTCTTCGAGAATGACCGTGTATCCACGTAAACTTGATTGGACAGTCACTGCAAGTGCAGCTGCTGCTCCAGATGCAGTCTCTCTACGGAAGCAGAGCATCAGAACCTGGAGCCCGGGAGGCAACCACTACCCTGTCAAGTGCTTTTCCTCCATGTCAATCTGCAGAGCCACCAGAGCAGTTGATGTTGTACTGCCCAGGGTTAAAAAGGCTCATGTATTTGCACTTCAAAGAGCACTTTTCTTTGAACCTGGCAGGGCCACAGTACACCTTCACAGTCTAACCTAAAGGCTCTGCCATCTCTTCTCCTCTCTGCCACAAGACTTTGATTGTCTTGACATTTCTTGCAGACTCACGCTGGTCCACCACACTGAGGGCATCCTTCTGGTTGGATCTGATGAGCAAGAAGCAGAAAGCACTTAGATGCCTTCGCAAGACATGCGCAAACCAGGGAGTAGGAGATTCGCCCCATGAAAGCTTGGGGGTGGCCGGGCTCGGTGGCTCAGCCTGTAATCCCAGCACTTTGGGAGACCGAGGAGAGTGGATTGCCTGAGCCTGCAGGTTTGAGACCCGCCTGGGCAACTTGGCAAGACTTTGTCTCCACAATAAATCAAAAATTAACCGGGTGTGGTAGCGCGCGCCTGTAGTTCTGGCCACTGGGAAGGCTGTGGTGAAAGGATCGCCGGAGCCCAGCAGGTCGAGACTGGGCCCCAGTCTGGGCGACAGAGTGAGACTCCAACTCAAAAATAAATAAGTAAATAATAAATAAATAAAAATTTAAAAAAAGGAAACTTGGAGGCATCCGACCTCAGTGCAGTTTCTGGGAGTTCAGTGCTTTGACACATGTCAAGGTGAAAGACAGGATGCTGTACCTCTCACTATCTACCCTGAAAAGCAACTCTGGGGGGACTTTTTAGGTTTTGGAATACGTGTCCCACGTACTTTGTTGCTCTTCCAACAAGGGCCTCATGACTCAGCAGATCTGATAACACTCAAAGCCTCTGCCCACCAGTGAGAAAGCACTTCTTTCCCGCAGGCCCTGCCCATGGCTGCCTGGAACATTCATTGTGACCAGCTTCCTGGGAGGGCATCACTCAAGCCTGGCTTATACATGGTGACTCTGGAGGACAGAGGCCAAGGAATATCCTCCAAGCAGGCAGAGCCTTTTTTTT
Organism: Carlito syrichta; assembly: GCF_000164805.1. Taxonomy (NCBI): domain Eukaryota; kingdom Metazoa; phylum Chordata; class Mammalia; order Primates; family Tarsiidae; genus Carlito; species Carlito syrichta. The sequence goes on from NW_007231934.1 coordinate 41,769, forward strand.
TTTTTTTTT
>NW_007231934.1:41797-43116 GCF_000164805.1 Carlito syrichta
GCCTGGCTAATTTTTTGATTTTTATTGTAGAGATGAGGTCTCGCCAAGTTGCCCAGGAGGGTCTCGAACCCGCGGGCTCAGACAATTCACTCGTCTCGGCCTCCCAAAGTGCGGGATTACAGGCTGAGCCACCAAGCCCGGCACGGGCAGAGCCTTTTAAGAGATGGTCAGTCATATGGATCTATGTTGAGTTGTAGGGAATGGCTGATGACTTGCCTGAATGATCATGAGCTTGGAAAGAACAGGGTGGCAAGTTTTGTGACAGAGGGTTGAGGAAGAGGAATGTGGAAGGATCTCTTAGAAAGGGAGACTCAATGAGCAGGCAGACTAGAGGGCATGCTCTGAAGGTGTCAAGCAGCCTCCTGTCCCAGCTGCCCCAGTGTTCAGTGGGCCCTGAACAAAGTGGCCATGGTGGCAAGGATGGGGCCATGTGTGGGTTCAGCAACTCTGATTCCCCCGCACTCAGGTCCACATGCTTCTCGCTGCAGCTGGCGGCCTGGTGCACCTATGGCAGAGACTAACGCTCAGTCCTAGATATCGCCCCTTCTCCCGGGGACAGTCAGCCTTCTGGTGAGGACAGCCCCCAAAAGACAGGACCATGGAGGTTTCAAATCCTGAAGTCATTCTACCAGGTATAAAGCCCCAAGCAGGCAAGGTGCCAGTGGAGGGTAAAAGAAATACGGAGAAGGTAGTGGAAGAAAGAAGTTATAACAATCTAATTTGGGCCAGGTGCAGCGACTCACACCTGTCATCCCAACACATCGGGAGGCCAAGGCAGGAGGACTGCGTGAGCCCAGGAGGTCAAAACCAGCCAGGGCAACATAGTGAAACTCCGACTCGAAAAATAAAACTAAGCCGGACGCGGTGGCTCAGCCTGTAATTCTGCGCTTTGGGAGGTTGAGGTGAGTGGATTGCCTGAGCCCGCGGGTTCGAGACCCGCCGGGGCAACTTGGTGAGACCTCGTCTCTACAATAAATCAAAAAATCAGCCGGGCATGATAGCGCGTGCCTGTAATTCCAGCTACTCGGAAGGCTGAGGCGGAAGGATCGCCGGAGCCCAGCAGGTCGAGGCTGCGGTGGCCGGGAGCGGCCGCTGCACTCCAGTCTGGGCGACAGAGTGAGACTCCAACTCAAAAAAAAAAAAAAGAAAAAGAAAATAAAAATTACCCAGGTGTGGTGGTATGTGCTTATAGTCCCAGCTACTCAGGATGCTGAGGTGGAAGAATGATTGCCTGAGCCCAGGAGGTTGAGGCTGTGGTGAGCCATGATCGTGTGAGTGAGACTCCCACCTAACAAAAAAAAAAAAAAAAAAAGCCAGGC
>NW_007231934.1:43136-43574 GCF_000164805.1 Carlito syrichta
GGCTCAACCTGTCATCCCACGCCTTTGGGAGGCTGAGGTGAGTGGATTGCCTGAACCCACGGGTTCGAGACCCGCCTGGGCAGGCGAGACCTCATCTCTACAAGAAATCAAAAAATTAGCCGGGCGTGGTAGCGTGCGCCTGTAATTCCGACTACTCGGAAGGCTGAGGCGGAAGGATCGCCGGAGCCCAGCGGGTCGAGGCTGCGGTGGCCGGGAACAGCCACTGCACTCCAATCTGGGTGACAGAGTGAGACTCCAACTCAAAAAAAAATCAAATTTCAAACCCTGACCATTATAGAAAAAAGAAGTGTTACAGCTATGGATAATTTCTTCCTTGATTATACTAGTTTATAATATTATATGTTTTTTTGGTTTGGGTTTTTTTTTTTTTTTTTTTTGAGTTGGAGACTCACTCTATCACCCAGACTGGAGTGCAGG
>NW_007231934.1:43594-49429 GCF_000164805.1 Carlito syrichta
CCTTTCCGAGTAGCTGGAACTACAGGCGCGTGCTACCACGCCCGGCTAGTTTTTGATTTATTGTAGAGATGAGGTCTCGCCAAGTTGCCCAGGCGGGTCTTGAACCTGTGGGCTCAGGCAATTCACTCACCTCAGCCTCCCAAAGGGTGGGATTACAGGCTGAGCCACCGAGCTCAGCTTTTTTTTTTTGAGTTAGAGTCTCACTCTGTCTCCCAGGCTGGAGTGCAGTGGCACACTCATGCCCACCGCAGCCTCGACCTGCGCAGCTCAGGTGATCTTTCTGCCTCAGCCTTCCAAGTAGCTGGAACTACAGATGCACGCCACCACACCTAGCTAGTTTTTGTCATTTATTGTAAAGACATGGTCTCGCCCAGTTGCCCAGGCTGTTCTTGAACCCCTGGGCTTAGGCAATCCTCTTGCCTCGACCTCCCAAAATGCTGGAATTACAGGCTGAGCCACCATGCCCAGTCAATATTATATGTTACTGACTCACTTCTGCTTCCTTCCCTGTTCCTTGTTGCTTTATGTAATGATTATTTTGATGGTTGACTTTACAACTTAGTTTCTAGGTCACAGAATATTCAAGTGGTACTGTTACTTATTTAGAGGAAAAATTAATATCATCAATACTGTGACTGTCATTTGGAGATGATTTCAAAGACTGTTGGGACTTTGTGTCCCCCCTCTTGGAGAGAGGCTGGGAGAGTATTTGTATGAAAGACACTGGCATCTTGTTAGGCAGGAACATAAAGTTGTCATCAATGCTGATGGAAGTTCAAATATATTTAGAAGCCTTTGAATTGATGCTGAGACGCCAAGGGGTTGGGGGGGTGTGCCGCGCCACTCTGCTTTGTGAGGCTGACGCTGGAACTCTGCACCCACATGGATCCTTTGTCTCCTGGCTGAATGTGAGGTTCCACCAATCAGGACACTAGAGGGAGACTAGAAGGCTGGGAAGGAGGCGAGGGTCTCGCTCCTTCCTGTTTGCTTTCTATCCCTGTTGCTGTAGCGCCAGCTTCAGCCCTCAGCCTAGCAACATGAACTGGTTTCAGTCTCCAGCTAATTTCAGCATTCTCAGAAGCAGCCTCCTCAGAGGTCTGAGGCCCAGATCTGTGTGCCCCACCAAGTGTTGGCGGGATCACGAGCAGCCATTCAGCACCCATGATGCAAAAGCCCACTGACTATCAGGGGAATGCAAATTCCAACAATACCACTTTACACTCATTAGATTAGTACATACACACACACACACACACACACACACACACACACACACACGACCCCAGAAATGCAGGCAATAGTAAATGCTAGTGGGGACGTGGGGACAAAGGTGTGCTCATGTTCTGCAGGTGGAAGCCTAGACTGGCAGAGCCGTTCTGGAGAACGTGTCAGTATCTGGTCAAATGAAGTGTACACTACGTCTAGCCTAAGGCCCTATAATTTTGTCTTGGGTATACACCACAAAGGAATTCTTACACAAGGTGTAAGGTGACCTGTGTGACAAAAGTCATTACAGCATTATTTGCAGTGACAGGGAACTGGAGGCACTCTAGATATCCATCCTTGAGGAAGCAAGTAACACATTAGAGAGCACGACACAGTCCTGGTATCGAGATTATATGTAGACACAGCAATGTAAGTTGAGCCTAAAAACAGAGTGCTGCATGACTTCCGGGTCTAGTAATAGCAAAACACGTAACTTCAGCCACAGTCCCACTGAGAACAACCAGACAATATCAACAAAATAGGGAAAACATTGGCTTGAAAATATCCAAGTGGCAATAGAGGAAATAATCTGAGAGCTGAGCTCAGCATTCAGGCCTGCTTATCCCCTAAGGCCACCTGCTAATCCTAGAAGAAGCAGCTCAGAGCCTGAGAAGCTGAGCAGAGCTATTAACAGACTTATGAGGCAAGGGGTCAAAAATTTTAGTTCAGGGCTCACCTGAGAGGGAGATCCTGGTAAGCCCCCTATGCTTTGGGTCGGAAGCCCAAAGATCTAGGAATAAGTGTAACTGAAAATAGAGTAGCCCTTTAAAGGGCCGTAACTCTGTCTTCTAAGAGGTTGTAGTCAAGATTTGAGCTATTTCAATCTCTGGAAGTTGAGATAAGGTGATCCAGGATTTCTAGTGTACAGCTGCCTGCCAGAAGCAAACGTAAATCTTCTCTGGAGGAAGATAACCTCTGCGGCCTCAAATTATTTATAGTTTTCCATATATAATGTCCAGCACTCAATCAAAAATGACCAGGTCATAGCGAGAGAAGAAAATGTAATAAAAAGAAAATTAGAGGCCGGGCTCGGTGGCTCAGCCTGCAATCCCGCGCTTTGGGAGGCTGAGGTGAGTGGATTGCCTGAGCCCGCGGGTTCGAGACCCGCCTGGGCAACTTGGCGAGACCTCATCTCTACAATCAATCAAAAAATCAGCCGGGCGAGGCAGTGCGCACCTGTAATTCCGGCAACTCGGAAGGCTGAGGCGGAAAGATCGCCGGAGCCCAGCAGGTCGAGGTTGCGGCGGCCGGGAGCGGCCACTGCACTCCAGTCTGGGCGACTGAGTGAGTCTCCAACTCAAAAAAAAAACAACAAAATAAAAAGAGGTGGAGCTTTTAGGAGGTGATTAAGTCATGGGGATGGAAAAACAAAAGCAACATCTCAGAAGCACAGAATTTCACTATAATGTGCCTAGTTAGGGTTCTCCTTTGTTTTATCCTGTTTTGGGTTCATATGAGTTGATACAATATTTTCATCAGTTTTGGAAAAACGTCAGCCATTAACTCTTCAGATATTATTATTACTTTTTGTTTTTTGAGTTGGAGTCTCACTCTGTCGCCCAGACTGGAGTGCAGTGGCCACTCCCGGCCACCACAGCCTCGACCTGCTGGGCTCCGGCGATCCTTCCGCCTCAACCTTCCGAGTAGCTGGAACTACAGGCGCGCGCTACGACGCCTGGCTGATTTTTTGATTTATTGTAGAGATGAAGTCTCGCCTGCCCAGGCGGGTCTCGAACCCGCGGGCACAGGCAATTCACTCACCTCGGCCTTCCAAAGCACGGGATTATTTTAAAATAATTTTTAAAAAGTGACACAACGAGCCAGGCTCGGTGGCTCAGCCTGTAATCCCGCGCCTTTGGGAGGCTGAGGTGAGTGAATTGCCTGTGCCCGCGGGTTCGAGACCCGCCTGGGCAACTTGGTGAGACCTCATCTCTACAATAAATCAAAAAATTAGCTGGGCATGGTAGTGCGCCTGTAGTTCCAGCTACTTGGAAGGCTGAGTGGAAGGATCACGGAACCCAGTAGGGCCAGGCTGTGGTGGCCGGGAGTGGCCACTGCACTCCAGTCTGGGCAACAGAGTGAGACTCCAACTCAAAAAAAAAAAAAAAAAGTTACACAACGTAGTCAATGCCTAAGTGCACATGAGTAACCCAGTTATAACCCTGTGCCATAAAATACCCGATCAAAAATACAGGTTGTTGGCCAGGCTCGGTGGCTCAGCCTGTAATCTCGGCACTTTGGGAGGCCGAGGCTTTGCCTGAGCCCACGAGTTCGAGACCCAACCAGGCAACTTGGCGAGACCTCGTCTCTACAATAAGTAAAAAATTAACCGGGCATGGTAGCACGCACCTGTAATTCTGGCTACTTGGAAGACTGAGGCAGAAGGATCGTTGGAGCCCAGCAGGTCGAGGCTGCCACTGCACTCCAGTCTGGATGACAGAGTGAGACTCCAACTCAAAAAAAAAGAAAAAAGCAGGTTGCCATATAAGGCAGACAAAGGCACTAAAATATAATATAAGGCAATGTCCTACTACATTCAGGACTCAGTCTTTGGATATAAATCCACTGGGCCAGTGCCAACACAAATAAACATTGCTTCCCTGTTTAAAAAAAAAAAAAAAAAAGCCGGGCTTGGTGGCTCAGCCTGTAATCCCACGCCTTTGGGAGGCTGAGGTGAGTGGGTTGCCTGAGCCCGCAGGTTCGAGACTCGCCTGGGTAGCGAGACCTCATCTCTACAATAAATCAAAAAATCAGCCAGGAGTGGTAGCGCATGCCTGTAATTCCGTCTACTTGGAAGGCTGAGGCGGAAGAATCGCCGGAGCCCAGCAGGTTGAGGCTGCGGTGGCCGGGAGCGGCCACTGCACTCCAGTCTGGGCAACAGAGCGAGACTCCAACTCAAAAAAAAAAAAAAAAAATTGACCTAACTTTACTCACCCCCAAATTACCCTTGCGGGACTGCTCTGGTGTCTTTTAAACCACTCAATTTTTAAAACAGACAACTCCAATTAAAACAAAAAAGGGCCGGGCTCGGTGGCTCAGCCTGTAATCCCAGCACTTTGGGAGGCTGAGGTGAGTGGATGGCCTGAGCCCGCGGATTCAAGGCCAGCCAGGCAACTTGGCAAGACCTTGTCTCTACAATAAATCAAAAAATTAGCCAGGTGTGGTAGTGCATGCCTGCAGTTCAGTCACTTGGAAGACTGAGGCGGAAGGATTGCCTGAGCCCAGCAGGTTGACGCTGAGTGGCTTTGTTGTGCCACTACACTCCAGCCTGGGTGGTGGAGTGAGATTCCAACTCAAAAATACCAAAAAAACTCACAAATAAAATTCAACTTATAAACGGGACTACTCCTCCTAGTTGTCAAAATTTACAATGTTACCCTTTGGCATTTTTTCTTTTTTCTTTTTTTTTTTTTTGAGTTGGAGTCTCATTCCTTCGCCTCTGCTGGGGTGCAGTGACATGCTCGCAGCCATCCCAGTGTCGACCTTCTGGGCTCCAATGATCCTTCTGCCTCAGCCTTCCAAGTGGCGAGAACTACATACACGCGCTACCACACCAAGCTGTTTTTTATTTTATTGCAGAGACAAGATTTCGCCAAGTTGCCCAGGCTGGTCTCGAACCCGCGGACTCAGGCAATCCACTCGCCTCAGCCACCCAGAGTGCTGGGATTACAGGCTGAGCCACCAAGTCAGGCCTACCTGTTGTTATTAGCAATAACCACACCTCAACTCATACACATAGATCCTGTGATACCTCAAAAATACAGGTTAAAAACAGCTATATCTGGACAGGACCCTCTAGGTAAATTTTAAACAAAAATTACAACACCTGCAGCATCTTCACCATTCATCAATACTAGCCCAACCCCTAATCCAAACCCTTTACAGCTTTAAAAATTGAACCAAGCCAGGTTCGGTGGCTCAGCCTGTAATCCCACGCTTTGGGAGGCCGAGGTGAGTGAATTGCCTGAGCCTGCGGGTTCGAGACCCACCTGGGCAACTTGGTGAGACCTCATCTCTACAATAAATAAAAAATTAGCCGGGTGTGGTAGCACGTGCCTGTAGTTCCAGCTACTTAGAAGACTGAGGCAGAAGGATCGCCAGAGCCCAGCAGGTGGAGGCTGCAGTGACCGGGAGCCGCCACTGCACTCCAGTCTGGGCGATGGAGTGAGACTTCAACTCAAAAAAATAAAAAATAAAATAAAATGATAAAAATATCATATGACCTTAAACATAATACTAACAAAAGAAGAGGAGTATATGCCATGCTAAAAAGACAATACTGTGCCCGAGCCCGTGGGTTCGAGAGCCGCCTAGACACCTTGGCGAGACCTCATCTCTACAATAAATTAAAAAATTAGTCGGCCGGTCTTGGTGGATCAGTCTGTAATCCCATCACTTTGGGAGGCCGAGGTGAGTGGATTGCCTGAGTCCGCGGGTTTGAGACCCGCCTAAGGCAACATGGCGAGACCTCATCTCCACAATAAATCAAAAATTATCTGAGTGTGGTCATGCGCACCTGTAGTTCCAGCTACTCGGAAGGCTGAGGCGGAAGGATCACCGGAGCCCAGC
>NW_007231934.1:49449-50025 GCF_000164805.1 Carlito syrichta
TGAGTCGGAGTCTCACTCTGTCGCCCAGACTGGAGTGCATTGGCCGCTCCCGGCCACCGCAGCCTCGACCTGTTGGGCTCCGGCGATCCTTCTGCCTCAGCCTTCCGAGTAGCTGGAATTACAGGCGCGTGCTACCACGCCCGGCTAATTTTTGATTTATTATAGAGATGAGGTCTCGCCAAGTTGCCCAGGCGGGTCTCGAACCCGCAGGCTCAGGCAATCCACTCACCTTGGCCTCCCAAAGCACAGGATTACAGGCTGAGCCACCGAGCCCGGCTGGGAGAGAAAATTTTTAAAAACACATGGAGCAATGAAACATAATTGTACACCTAACCCTTAACTGTACCCCACAAAACCATAATAAATATTGATTAATAAAAAAAAAAAAAACATGGAGCTTTCTAAAAGGTCTTTAATAAGCTACCTTGGGAGCGCAATTGAAAAATAGAAGTTGGTGTAATAAAAACAGATGTTGCAGTGCAGCTCCAAAAATCTTTTATAAATACAGCCATTTTGGAAGGACGATCCTGGATCAGAAGTGTTATTCCTTGTGTATCTACATTATGTGTGCATGTC
>NW_007231934.1:50045-52355 GCF_000164805.1 Carlito syrichta
TTTTTGATTTATTATAGAGATGAGGTCTCGCCAAGTTGCCCAGGCAGGTCTTGAACCCGCAGGCTCAGGCAATCCATTCACCTCAGCCTCCCAAAAGCGTGGGATTACAGGCTGAGCTACCGAGCCCGGCTATGTCTCATCCTAATTGTCATAATTGTCTCTGTAATTTCCTCCTGAGTAGCGGTCATAACCACCCTGGTTTCTGCCACCATAGTCTCTGGACTGTCCATATCCATATCCATATCCTCCAGCTCGGCTGTCATATCTGCCACTCCCTTAGCCTTGGTCTCCACCACCTCTAGAGTAGCCACGACCACGGGCCCCAAAAGCACCCCCTCTGTTTCCCTGGGCAGACTTGCCTGCATGGTCAACACGGATCTGGCGACCGTCCAGGGACTGTCCGTTCATGGCTCTCATGGCATCTGAGGCATGCTCTGAGTTGGTGAAGGTGATGAAGCCAAAACCCCGGGATCGCTGAGTCTCCTGGTTCTTGACAACAACTGCCGCAGAAATAGGGCCCAAGCTGCTGAAGTGGTCTTCCAGTGCCTGCTCATCGGTGTTAGTTGAGCCCTCCCACAAAGAGCTTTCCTTCTTCAGAAGACATGGCCGAGTTCGAGTCCTGGAAGTTAAAAAGTAAAAGAGCCGGCCGGGCTCGGTGGCTCAGCCTGTAATCCCGCGCCTTTGAGAGGCTGAGGTGAGTGGATGGCCTGAGCCCGCGGGTTTGTGACCCGCCTCGGCAACTTGGCGAGACCTCATCTCTACAATAAATCAAAAATGAGCCGGGCGTGGTAGCGCACGCCTGTAGTTCCAGCTACTTGGAAGGCTGAGGCGGAAGGATCGCCGGAGCCCAGCAGGTCGAGGCTGCGGTGGCCGGGAGCGGCCGCTGCACTCCAGTCTGGGCGACAGAGTGAGACTCCAACTCAAGAAAAAAAAAAAAAAAACAAACCCCAAAACCCTCATAGATATTATACTTATCATTTTAAAAATACGTCAGTTCTGCCCTGTCTAGCCCCCTTAGTCATAAAGTCTGCCTCCAACCTCGTTGAGAACATGGTAAAAAAAAAAAAGACAACACATGTAATAATATTATAAAAATACCAGCCCTTAAACCAAAATGATGCTCTTCAGCCCTAAAAGGGCCCGAGCATCAAAGCAGAGAATGAGGCAGGGGCCCTTCTGAAACAGAGATAAGGGCCTTCCCAAAATAGAAAAAGAATGCGTTAGAGAGGTGACGTGGGGTAGTCAATGTCTACGTGTGCATGAGTAACCCAGTTACAACTCTGTGCCATGAAACACCCAATCAAAAATACAGCTTGCCATATAAGGGAGACAAAGGGACTGAAATATAATTTAAGACAATGCCCTACTACATTCGGGACTCAGCCAAAGCCTTGGTGTCTCTTCTCTCTCTGTTAAAAAAAAATCCGAGCCGGGCTCGGTGGCTCAGCCTGTAATCCCGCGCCTTTGGGAGGCTGAGGTGAGTGGATTGCCTGAGCCCGCGGGTTCGAGACCCGCCTGGGCAGCGAGACCTCATCTCCACACTAAATCAAAAATGAGCCGGGCGTGGTAGCGCGCGCCTGTAGTTCCAGCTCCTTGGAAGGCTGAGGCGGAAGGATCGCCGGAGCCCAGCGGGTCGACGGAGTGAGACTCCAACTCAAAAAAAAAAATTCCTGCCACACTGCCGGCTCAGTTGGCTGGCAAGCCAGCCTCTGGGTTGCACGGCTCTTAGAGTACGACGATCTTCTGAAGCTCTTCAGGTCGGGGTTCTTGTCTCGTGCCCAGGAAGAATGAGGGACACGGACAGCCGGAAAGTGAGAAAGCAGGATTTATTGCGCGGACAGAAAAGCTCCCACGGTGGGAGGGGACCTGAGGAGGTTGCCCCATTTTATTTTTTTAATGTAATTCTTATAGAGGAGGGAGGAGGGAGGCACACTTCATCCATAAGGGCACCTGATCTCAGAGCAGGAGAACTGGGGACGAAAGTGAGGACATAACTTTACCTGTACGATGACCATTTGTATAGCTTACCCTGAATTGTACATATCTTTTAAAATAAAAATTAAGGCCGGGCAGGGTGGCTAATGCCTATAATCCCAGCACTTTGGGAGGCTGACCTGAGGGGATTGCCTAAGTCCACGGGATCGAGACCGGCCTGGGCAACTTGGCAAGACCTCACCTCTACAATAATCAAAAAATTAGCCGGTTGTGGTAGCACGCTCCTGTGGTTCCAGCTACTTGGAAGGCTGAGGTGAAAGGATCACTGGAGCCCAGCAGGTCGAGGCTGCGGTGGCCAGGAGCAGCCACTGCACT
>NW_007231934.1:52721-54401 GCF_000164805.1 Carlito syrichta
CCCGACTGATTTTTTTGATTTTTATGTAGAGATGAGGTCTTCGCCTGCCCAGGTGGGTCTCGAACCCGCGGGCTCAAGCAATCCACTCACCTCAGCCTCCCAAAGGCGCGGGATTACAGGCTGAGCCACCGAGCCCGGCTAACTGTTAAATTTTTTGTACAGATGAGGTCTTGCTATGTTGCTCAGGCTGGTCTGAAGCTTCTGGGCTTAAGAAATCCTCCCACCTTGGCCTCTCAAATTGTTGGAATTACAGGTGTAAACCACCATGCCTGGTCTAACCATTGTAAATCTTTTACACGATATTGTTACTGTGCCTTTTCTTTGTTTGGATATGTTTAGATACACAAATACTTATCATTGTGCTACAATTGTCTACAGTATTCAGTACAGTAACATACTGAACAGGCTGTAGCCCAGAAGTGATAGGCTATACCCTTACCATCTGGGTGTGTTGTGGCTATGTAGGTTTGTGTAATCGCACTCTATGATGTTTGCACAATGCTGAGATCACCTAATAATGCATTTCTCAGAACGTATCCCTGGCACTAATCAATGAATGGATATTTGGTCTGTAAGAGATAAGAACAGAAATTGAGACTAAATTTCTAAAAAATTTTTTTTCTTTTGAGTTGGAGTCTCACCCTGTCGCCCAGACTGGAGTGCAGTGGCTGCTCCCAGCCACCACAGCCTCGACCTGCTGGGCTCTGGCGATCCTTCCGCCTCAGCCTTCCGGTAGCTGGAACTACAGGCATGCGCTACCACGCCTGGCTAATTTTTTGACTTACTGTAGAGATGAGGTCTCGCCAAGTTGCCCGGGCTGGTCTCGAACCTGCGGACTCAGACTATCTTCTCACCTCGGCCTCCCAAAGTGCTGGGATTACAGGCTGAGCTACCAAGTCTGGTCAGTTTCTAAAATTTAAAGAGCGGTGGCACCATGCAGAGATATCCTGGTTGACTAAGATGCAGGTGCATTTTGGTGATGTCAGACCTGCTTGCTGAATCATTTGTGGTGCAAGGTGCATCTCAGTCACTTACAGTATGATCGAGTTACAAAGTGTCAACACAGTTTGTCAACTGTAAAGCTAAATTAAGTGTGTAAAGCCTGAAATCCATTTCGCTCATTTCAAGATCACTTACATTTGGCTGTAATTGTTCAGGACACTTGTTGGAACTGGGTATTGGCAAAGAATTGAAGATTAGTTTTGAAAATATAGCACTGGCAGGGCATGGTGGCTCACGCCTGTAATCCCAGCATTTTGAGAGGCTGAGGCAGGAGAATCGCTTGATCCCAGAAGTTTGAGACCATCTTGGGCAACATAGTGAGACCTTGTCTCTACAAAAATTTTAAAAAACTTAAGCTGGGTGCAGCGACTCATGCCTGTAATCCCACCACTTTGGGAGGCGTAGGGGAGAGGATTGCCTAAACTCAGGGATTCAAAATCAGCCTGAACAGCATAGTGAGACCTCCTCTCTACAAAAAATTAAAAAATTAATCAGGCCTGGGGGCATGCGCCTACAGTCTGAGCTACTCAGGAGGCTGAGACAGGATTACCTGAGCCTCCTAGGCTGAAGTTGTGGTGAGCTGTAAACACACCACTGCATTCCAGCCTGGGTGACAGAGTAAGACCTTAACTCAAAAATAAATAATTTTTTTTTTTTTTTTTTGAGTTGGAGTCTCAC
>NW_007231934.1:54421-57132 GCF_000164805.1 Carlito syrichta
GACCTGCTGGGCTCCAGCGATCCTTCCGCCTCAGCCTTCCTAGTAGCCGGAATTACAGGCATGCTCTACCATGCCTAGCTGGTTTTTTGATTTATTGTAGAGATGAGGTCTCGCTGCCCAGGCGGGTCTCGAACCCGCGGGCTCAGGCGGATCTTTTATTTTTTTATTTTTTGGAGACAGGTTCTTGCTCTGTCACCCAGGTCGGAGTGTGGTGTCGAGATCATAGCTCACTGTAACCTCCAGCTCCTGGGCTCAAGGGATCCCCCTTGCTCAGCCTCTCAAATTGCTGGGATTACAGGCATGTGCCACCGCACTGTGGTGCCGGACTCCCAAAGACCCCCAAAAGGAAGGCACTGTTGAGTGGCCGAAGAAATGACACAGAGACACGGACTTTTTTCGGGAACTTACTTACAGGGAAAATGGTCCAGGAGCAGCCAGCTGGACAGGAAAAACCACTTCCAATTGTGAAGGCACACGGGTTAGACAGCATTTTACTTAGGGTGGAGTGTGGGGTTAAGTGTAAAAAGGGTAGGGTTTCTAGTGCCCAGGTACAGTGCGAGAAGGCGCTTAGACGTATGTCGCAGGCACACAAAATGAATTCTCTCGAGGGTTGTAGGCATCGAGCCAGGTGCAAGATGTAGTCAGCAGGCTGCATGCCCAGGCAGGGAGCTTGAGGACAAGGGGACATCCGGGTTGGACACTTCTAGGAACCCTCGCCAAGCTCCAATTCCCTGCTTGGGGCCATATCCAGGATGTGCTCACATTGTCACTGAGTGTGTGTCGTGCTACACATGCCTGACTTTTTCTTTTTTTTTTTTTTTGAGTTGGAGTCTCACTCTTGTCACCCAGACTAGAGGGCAGTGGTCACTTCCAGCCACTGCAGCCTTGATCTGCTGAGCTCTGGCGATCCTTCCACCTCAGCCTTCCAAGTAGCTGGAACTACAGGCGCGCTACCACGCCCGGCTCATTTTGATTTATTGTAGAGATGAGGTCTCACCAAGTTGCCCAGGCGGGTCTCGAACCCGGGGGCTCAGGCCATCCACTCACCTCCCAAAGGCGCAGGATTACAGGCTGAGCCACCGAGCCCGGCATTCTTTTTTTTTTTTTTTTTTGAATTGGAGTCTCACTCTGTCACCCAGACTGGAGTGCAGTGACCGCTCCTGGCCACCGCAGCCTTGACCTGCTGGGCTCCGGCGATCCTTCCCCCTCGGCCTTCCAAGTAGCTGGAACTGTAGTGCGTGCTACCACGCCCGGCTAATTTTTTTGATTTATTGTAGAGATGAGGTCTCACCAAGTTTTCCAGGCTGGTCTCGAACCCCTGGACTCAGGCAATCCTCTAGCCTCGGCCTCCCAAAGTGCTCCTTTATTTCTTTCTTCTGTTCTAACAGATGAGTCTGAACCCTTGTTTGCTTTTGCTTGTGAGAAAGTCCAATGTTTACGACAAAGGAATTAAGGGTTTCAGACGCTCCCCTTATTTTTTCAAGTCGTTTACACGGACACTCAGAGAAATTCGTCCCACAGGTGGAATCTGTGATTATTCAATGTGCAAATGACTTGCTGGTAGCCTCAAAAACGAAAGAGCAATGCAAAACGAATGCTTCAGCCCTATTGGAAAGAACATAAGGTCTCACTAGACAAATGGCAATAGTGCTAACCTGAGGGGAAATATTTAGGGCATCTGTGGTCAGTGGGAGTGACCCCATTTTGCAGATAAACTAGCTTACTACTAGTGAAAACCAACTTGGCCAGTTTGTCTTTCCTTCCTTCCTTCACGGAGTCTCGCTCTATCACCCAGGTTAGTTCCTCCTTCCCTTTCTCCCTTCCTTCCTTCACTGCATCTCACTCTGTCACCCAGGCTGGAGCGCGGTGGCACGATTGTGGCTCACTGCAGCCTCAAGCTCTCAGGCTCAGGTGATTTTCCTGCCTCAGCCTCCTGAGTAGCTGGGACTACGCCACCATGCTTAGCTAATGTTTTCAATTGTTTTGTAGAGATGAGGTCTCACTATGTTGCCTAGGCCGGTCTTGAACTCCTGGGCCCAAACTGCTGGCATGAGAGGTCTGAGTCATGGCACTCAGACAACTTGGCCAGTTGTTTTTGTTTTTTGTTTTGAGTTGCTGCCTCACTCTGTCGCCCAGACAGGAGTGAAGAAGCCACTCCTGGCCACCGCAGCCTCGACCTGCTGGGCTCCGGAGATCCTTCCGCCTCAGCCTTTCAAGTAGCTGGAACTACAGGCACGCGCTACCACACCCGGCTAATTTTTTTGATTTATTGTAGAGTTGAGGTCTCGCCAAATTGCCCAGGCGGGTCTCGAACCCGCGGACTCACGCAATTCACTCACCTCGGCCTCCCAAAGCGCGGGATTACAGGCTGAACCACCGAGCCCAGCCAACTTGGCCAGTTCTGATTAGCACAGATTGTAGGTAGTGGTGGATTTCTTCCAGCTTCTGCAGAGACCGTAATGGCACAGTGGTGTGAGAAGCCTTCAGGTCTCCTGGGCTGCTTCCAGCAATCTGAAGAGGCTTTTGAACAAGGGAACGTAGCTATGGCCTCTCCCCCAGCTTTGCGGATTCCAAATTTTGAAAAATTAGTTAATGATCTGATGGTATAACTGTTCACATGGCATATTTGATGTTTACTTATGGGTCATATATTGGGATAAAAGTGGCCCGCTCAAGGCTTTTTTTTTTTTTTTTTTTTGAGTTGGGGTCCC
>NW_007231934.1:57527-60773 GCF_000164805.1 Carlito syrichta
AGGCTGAGGTGGAAGGATCGCCGGAGCCCAGCAGTTCGAGGCTGCGGTGGCCGGGAGCGGCCACTGCACTCCAATCTGGGCGACAGGGTGAGACTTCAACCCAAAAAAAAAAAAAAAAAAAAGATTCTGATTGGCTAGATTTAAGGCTGCACAAGAAAATAATAGGGGTTGCTAGAGCTATAATTCTTTTTTTTTCTTCTGAGTTACCACGCTCAGCTAATTTTTTTATATTTTATTGTAGAGATGAGGTGTCGTCAAGTTGCCCAGGTGGGTCTCGAACCCACGGGCTCAGGCATAGAGCTATAATTCTTGGTGTCATACTTAAAAAATATGTGTTTGGCCAGGTGCAGTGTCTCTGCCTGTAATCCCAGCTCTTGGGGAAGCTGAGGCCAGGAGTTTGAGACCGGCCTAGACAACATAGCAATACCCTTGTCTATATAAAAAAAATAAATAAATAACTAGGCATGTCTCCGCCTGTAATCCCAGCTCTTGGGGAAGCTGAGGCCAGGAGTTTGAGACCAGCCTAGACAACATAGCAATACCCCTGTCTATATATAAAAAAAATAACTAGGCATGGTGGCACACACCTGTAGTCCCAGCTACATGGGATGGAGCTGAGATGAGAGGACTGCCTGAGCCCCGGAGGTGGAGGCTGCCGCAAGCTGTGATCAGGTCACTGCACACTAGCCTGGACAAGAGTGAGACGCTGTCTCTAAAAAAAAAATAAATTAGCGAAAACATTCACAAATTAACTAATCCAACTCTGAAAGACTCATTGGCTAAGATTCTGCAACTTACTATGTAATTAGAGCTGCCCCTTTAAGCAAGCATTTGAACAAAACTCCCTTTGAACATAAGTTTGAGAGGTCAAAATTAACTTGAGTCTAAGACCAGGTCCCCGAGCCTGATTTAAGCGACCCCTCCCATAACTTACTCAATACTTAATAGGCTCTAGCCTGGGCGACAGAGGGAGACCCTGTTTTTTAAAAATGCTTAACAGGGTTTCTCTCTTTCTTAGAAACCATGGGACTTAAAGTCAGAAGGATCTGGAAGTATCCCTCCAAAGAAGTTGACCATCTCAATTGATTGGGAGGTTTCCTCTGTATCAAAGCCTTTCCAGGGGACCCTTTCAAATGCTACTGATCACCTGTAGGGCCATCAGAGTGAAACAAAGACCCAGCAGGATCCTCGCTTCCCAGGTGAAGCCAGCCCCTTGGGAGGACTGCACTGTGGTTCCCACAAAGGAATTTTCTAGTAACTGGTATCATCACTGAAGTCTACAGAGAAAGGAAGCATTCTAGCAAGCTTATGACTGTTCTCATAGACTGCCTGGCTGTCCTACTCAGAGGAGTGCTTATTTGAATTACTCTAAGGATCACACTTTTACTAACAGACATGTTATTTGTAAACATTTGAAATTGGTCGACTTGAAATAGTTTTGTTTTGTTTTTTTGAGTTGGAGTCTTACTCTGTCACCCAGACTGGAGTGCAGTGGCCGCTCCCGGCCACCGCAGCCTTGACCTGCTGGGCTCCGGCGATCCTTCCGCCTCAGCTGGAACTACAGGCGCGCGCTACCATGCCCGGCTAATTTTTGATTTATTGTAGAGATGAGGTCTCGCCAAGTTGCCCAGGTAGGTTTTGAACCTGCGGGCTCAGGCAATCCACTCGCCTCAGCCTCCCAAACTGATGGGATTACAGGCTGAGCCACGAAACCTGGCCATGTACCGGATAATGGTCGCGTTGTAGTTCCCACTGAGAAACGTTATTCAGGAAGCTGAAGGGTCTAAATTGTCTCTTAAATATGATGATACTTATACATTCGAGGAAAACTCCAGAAATTGTGCAGGCCTTACAAGGAAAACTCTGAATTAAGAACTCAAATTCTAGGCCGGACATGGTGGCTCACGCCTGTAATTCCAGCACTTTGAGAGGAGGAAGTGAGAGGACTGCCTGAGCCCAGGAGTTCGAGACCAGCCTGGGCAACTTGGTGAGACCTCATCTCTACAATAAATGAAAAAATGAACCGGGTGTCGTGGCACACGCCTGTAG
The DNA here is from genome assembly GCF_000164805.1 of Carlito syrichta. Taxonomy (NCBI): domain Eukaryota; kingdom Metazoa; phylum Chordata; class Mammalia; order Primates; family Tarsiidae; genus Carlito; species Carlito syrichta. Next base: position 59,577 of record NW_007231934.1, read on the forward strand.
TTCCACCTACTTGGAAGGCTGAGGCAGAAGAATCGCCTGAGCAGGTTGAGGCTGCGGTGGACATGATTGTGCCACTGCACTCCAGCCTGGGTGACAGAGTGAGACTCTGACAAAAAATAAAAAAAAAAAGAAAAGAAGACTCAAATTCTAAGACTCCAGAGTATTAGGCTTGGATTGGGTAAGACTTCATAAGGAGCTACAAAATGGGCTGGATGTAGTGGTTCACGCCTGTAATCTCAGCACTTTGGAGGTTGAGGCGAGAGGATTGCCTGAGTGTAGGGTTCGGAGGCCAGACCGGGCAACTTGGCATGACCTCATCTCTACAATGAATCAAAAAAGTACGCCTGGTTGTGGTGGCTCATGCCTATAATCCCAGCACTTTGGGAGGCCAAGGTAAGAGGATCACCTGAACCCATGGGTTCGAGACCTGCCTGGGCAACTTAGTGAGACCTCATCTCTAAAATAAATCAAAAAATTAGCCGGGCATGGCAATACATGCCTGTAGTTCCAGCTACTTGGAAGGCTGAAGCAGAAGGATCACCTGAGCCCAGTAGATGGAGGCTGCAGTGGCCATGAGCATGTCACTGCACTCCAGCCTGGGCAACAGAGTGAGACTCCAACTAAAAAAAAAAAGTAGCTGGGCATGTGGTGCATGACTGTAGCTCCAGGTATTTCGAAGCTGAGGCAGAAAATCGCCTGAACCCAGCAGGTCGAGGCTGCAGTGGCCGTGAGCATGCCACTTGACTCTAGCCTGGGCCACAGAGTGAGATTTCCACTCAAAAACAAAAGCAAAAAAGCTCCAAATAATATTCAGATAGTTCACCATTTGAAAGGTCAAGCCATAAAGATGTCATAATAACTTGTACAGTCAACATATGAAGAAGAAACATGTTTGCACATTGCTAGCCAAGAATCTGATTTACCCTTTGCCATTGGTGTGGCACAGGTGAAGGGTGTTCTCTGAGGCACATACTGTTCTGAGTGTAAAAAACCACCCTGTGGTCATCCTGACCATTGTTTTGTCTTTGACTATGGACTTGATGCATCTTTTGGCCTCTGCAACTTGTCCAGAAACAGGTGAAAACAACAAAGAGATCATGAAATATAGCAATATCATTGTTTCATAGAAACGCAGGAAGGAGATTGTAAGGGCAATACAAATTAAAGGGTAAATTCTCTCGGTTGAAAATAGGACAA
>NW_007231935.1:0-31802 GCF_000164805.1 Carlito syrichta
TGCAGTGTTTTGTAGTTTTCATTGTAAAGGTCTTTCACGTTTCTGGTTAGGAAGATGCCAAGGTATTTCATGTTTTTTTGTGTGGCTATTGCGAATGGAATTGTTCTTTTTATTTGGGGTTCTGCTTGTTTATTATGGGTGTAAAGAAATACAATTGACTTTTGCACATTTATTTTATGTCCTGAGACTTTGCCAAAGTCCTTTATCAGTGTAAGGAGGTTTTGGACAGATTCTCATGGGGTTTCAAGGTACACAATCATGTCATCTACAAAGAGAGATAACTTGACTTCCTCTTTTCCTATTTGGATACCCCTGTTTACCTTCTCTTGTCTGATTGCTCTAGCCAGGACTTTCAATACTATATTGAATAGGAGGGGTGAGAGTGGGCATCCTTGTCTTGTTCCAGTTTTCAGGGGAAATCGTTCCAATTTTTGTCCATTTAGTAGTATGCTGGCTGTGGGTTTCTCGTAGATGGCTTTTACTATTTTGAGGTATGTTCCCCATATGCCTAGATGTTTGAGGATTTTTATCAAGAAGGGGTGCTGGATTTTATCAAAACCTTTTTCTGCATCTAATGATATAATCATGTGGTTTCTGTTTTGACATCTGTTGATGTATTTAATTACATTTATGGTTTTATGAATGTTGAACCAGATTGTATCCCAGGGATGAAGCCTACTTGGTCATGATGGATGATTTTTGAGATGTGTCGTTGAATCCGGTTTGCTAGGATCTTGTTGTGAATTTTAGCATCTATGTTCATCAATGATATTGGCCTGTAGTTCTCTTTCTTTGTTGGGTCTTTACCTGGCTTGGGTATCAATGTGATGTTAGCTTCATAAAATGATTTGGGGAGAGTTCCATCTTTCTTAATCACCTGGAATACCTTCAGTAGGATTGGAATCAGCTCCTCCTTAAATGTCTTGTAGAATTCTGCTGGAAAGCCATCTGGTCCAGGGCTTTTTTTTGTAGGTAGTTTTCTTATTACATAGTCAATTTCCTTGATTGTTATTGGTCTATTTAGGGTCTCAATTTCTTCTTGTTTCAACCTAGGCAGATTGTGTGATGTCAGAAAGTCCTCCATTTCCTTAAGGTTTTCAAGTTTGTTTCCATACAAGTGTACATAGTAGTCTCTAAAGATCTTTTGTATTTCTTTAGGGTCAGATGCGACTTCATCTGTTGTTTCTGATTGTGCTTATTTGGTTTTTTTCTCTCTTTTTCTTGGTCAGTCTAGCTAGGGGACCATCGATCTTGTTTATCTTTTTGAAGAACCAGCTTTTTGTTTCATTGATTTATTGTATTATCTTTTTGTCTTCTGTGTTCTGGATTTGGGCTTTTATTTTGGTGATCTGGATTCTTCTGCTGAAATTAGGGTTTTTATGATCTTGCTGTTCCAGCTTCCTTAGGTGGCTTGTTAGGCTGCTAATTTGTGATCCTTCCATTTTCTTCATGTGCATTTGTAGGGATATAAATTCTCCTCTTACTACAGCTTTCATGGCATCTCAGAGATTTTGGTAAGATGTTTCTTCATTTTCATTTGTTTCCAGGTATCTTTTGATCTCTGTTTTGATTTCATCATTGACCCAGGAGTTGTTTAGCATCATGTTGTTTAGTGTCCATGTCTTTGTGGGTTTTGGGGGGATCCTGTTGTTGTTAATGTTGATTTTTATTCCACTGTCGTCTGAGAAGGTGCATGGTAAAATTTCAGTCCTTTTAACTTTGATTATGCTTGATTTATGGCCAAGTATGTGACCGATCTTAGAGTACGTTCCATGTGGTGATGAGTAGAACGTGTATTCTGTGGTCTTTGAATGGAGGGTTCTGTAGGTATCAAGTAAGTCCATTTGATCAAGAGTCACATTGAGGTTTTGGATCTCGTTGCTGATTTTTTGTCCTGATGATCTGTCTAGGGTTGTGAGTGGGTATTAAAGTCCCCAGTTATGATGGTATTGGAGTCGATATCTTTTTTTAGTTTACGTAGGAGCTGTTTTAAGAAAGTCGGTGCTCCTATGTTTGGTGCATATATGTTTAGGATGGATATTTCTTGTTGATGGATTGAACCTTTTACCATTATGTAGTGGCCTTCTGTATCTTTTTTAATTTTTGATAGCTTAAAGGGTATTTTGTCTGAGATTAAGATTATGACTCCTCCTTTCTTTTGTGTTCTATTTGTCTGAAAATTTGTTTCCCATCCTCTTACTTTGAGTCTGTGAGTGTCCTTTCTAGAGAGGTGAGTCTCTTGAAGGCAATAGATTGTTGCCTGGTGATATTTTATCCACTTTGCCATTCTATGTCTTTTCAGTGGTGCATTCAGTCCGTTCACATTCAAACTAATTATTTTAATTTGAGAGTTGATCCCTATCATAATGTTCTTACAGAGTATATATCTTCCTGTTTGTGTGTTGTCTTTCTTTTGGTTTTAAAGTTGGAACATGTGTGTTTTTAATCTTTTGCCTGTACTCTTGTGAAAAATGTTGTTGTTCTTTTTTCCTTTTCTTCAGTGTTCAATATTTTCTTAAGTGTTTCTTGTAGAGGTGGTCTGGTGGCAGTGTAGGTCCTTAGGGATTGGATATCTGGGAAAGATTTCAATTTCCCTCACTGGTGAAGCTTAGCTTGGCTGGGTAGGTTATTCTCTGTTGAAATTGTTTATCTTTTAGAACTTTGAAGATAGGGCTCCAAGCTCTCCTAGCTTGGAGAGTTTCTGTAGATAAATCTGCTGCTATTCTAATTGGTCTTCCCTGGTAGGTAGTCTGATCTTTTTCTCTTGCAGCCTTTAAGATTTTTTCTTTTATACCTACTTTGTTTAGGTGAATTATTATGTGTCTGGGAGTTGGTCTTCTCATTTGTTGTCTTGAGGGGCTGTCTGAATCCCTTGTGTTTGAATTTTTTCATCCTTGATGACATGAGGGAAGTTTTCTTGAATGATTTCATGAAATGTTTGTTCCAGTGTGACCTCTGTTTCTCTCTCTGCCTCAGGAAGGCCAATTACTCTTAGGTTCGGTCACTTGAAGTGATCATTCATCTCTTGCAGGTTTTGTTCTGTCTTTTTGAGCTTCTTTTCTATCCTTTTGACAGTTTGGGTTAGTTCTGTGTTTTGGTCTTTGAGCTCTGAGATTCTTTCTTCTGCTTGGTTAATTCTGCTTTCTGTGCTTATTAGTTTGTTATTTATTTCCATCGCAGTATTGTTTACTGCTGTTATTTCTGATATCAGCTTCTTCCTATTTTCCTCTTGTTTCTCTTCAATTTTTTTAATTCTCTCTATTAATATCTTGATGCCTGGGTTTGTTGCATATGACCAGTCATTCTGGGGGCTCTTCATTGTTTGTGTTCCAGAGTGTGTTTTCTCAATATTTGATCTCCCAGGTGTCTGTGTGAGACCTATATTCTTCTTTCGCTTTTTCTTCATTTGTGCAGTTTTTTCCCTCCCCAGTTTTTCCTTTCCCTCTACGTCACCGTCTTCTTTAATTCTGTTATTCGGGGGTAGAGGGATTGCTTTTACTGCTGTTTGTTCAATCTTCTATTCTTCTTATGTATGCCCTCTTACTTTGTTGAATTCTGAAGTTGCACTGTAGGTTGGGGGGGGGTCCTTTTTGCAGTTTTGACATTTACTTAAGGGGGGAGCTGTGATTCAAAATCTATCTGCAGGTCCTGGTATTTGCCGACAGCTGTATGGATAATCTGAGACCCACTTCCCACTGCCTTGGAATCTGTCCATGCACTGGGGCTATAGGTTTACCCCCTGAAATAAAATGAGGTTAGCAGAGGGAAGAGAATGGAGCTGACAGTGGGATGAAGAGGGGGGTGGAGAGAGAGAGGAGTAAGGGGGGAAAGAGATGAGTGTATCAACAAATGGAGAGAGAGACCTAAACTGAAATAGATAAAAACAATAGACCATGGCTACAGACTAACCAGCTCTCATACAAAAAAAAATTAAAACACGCAATGATGCTTACATACAAGCTAACCAACCACCTTATTGGTATGCTGTTCCTCTATACAAAGATATGGTTTACAGAGAAGAGAAAAGAGAAGAAAAGGAAGAGGGGAAAAAAGGAAGAAAACAATAAGAATAGAATCAAGTCATTAAACTAACAGAACCAATCGAGCACACTCTGAGACTTTTCATTTAAGTTCAATGTTCTTTCAGCTCTGATTTCTAGCTGTCTTCTCAAGCTGGTAAATTAGTTCACAGTTGGGGGTCAGTTGACCCTGGCCTGCTGTGAAAGACAGTTCAGATCACCTTCAGTTCACCTCTCAAATCTGGCCTATGTCTGGTTTTCAAGCTTGTTTTTCCCGTTTCAGTGTTGTTACCTTGAATCGCCAGCAGGTGGTGCTATCTCAGCTGCTCGCTCCAGAGGGGGTGGGGCCAGACAGGGGCCGGGCAGAGGCCAGAGATGGAAGCCTGCCTCAGGGCACACAGGAGGAGACTCACAGCAGGTAGGACATCAAGGTGGCAGGAGAGGTGGCAGCGATCCCAGCAGATCTTGCCTGCAGAGGCTTCAAGGACTGAAGTCGTAGATCACCTCAGGCATGGGTGGCGCGATGCACTATGGCCACCATGGAGGCCGCGGGCAAGGCGGCTGCTGTGTCTGTGGCTGCAGTGGCTGTCCAGACCACTGCCATGCCCCAGAGGTGGAGACAGCTGAGCTCGGTGTGAAGAGCAGGCTGCCTACGTTGGGATCCACAGCCCCCGGGGAAAGAGTGTACCATATTTCTAAAGGTTATGTTCCAGGTAGTATTGTTTGTCAACTTTTCATATCATTTTTTCCACAATTTCATCTATCCATAAGGCAGACAATTATAATATAATTTTAATTTAAATTAAATATATATGTTCACATCATTATATTTACATAAATGAACATGAAATTTGATTTTCCATTCTTGAATATGTTTGAGGGTGTTTTTATTCCAGTTAGTAATTGCCGAACTGCATTTTCATAACATCTCATAAATTAACAGTATTTTTAGATACATCATCATATATACTAAGCACATATGTATTATTTTTTTCATCTAAACTATCATTTCAAGTAATTTGTAGTTTTGTCACTGAATGGGAGAGAAGTCTGTGAAGTGCTTCGTCAGCAGGACTCATTGCAGTCTGTGCTCCGGAGTGCTAGAGGTAGCCCTCCATAGAGAGATGCCATGACTAAGAATATACTACAACACCACATAAGAAAGTTCTGCTGACCACTGGACTACCATGCTCTACGTGAGCTGGGTGCTGCAGAAGCTGTGTGTGCTACAGGAGCCTGAGAAGAAGAGCAAACTAGAACCTGGAGGAAAAACACCGTCATTCTCCATGATCCCTTCAGTTCTCTCTGCTGACAAACCATAACACCATGCCAACTGGCAAAGGAGAAATATTTATAAGGTTCATATCCTTTATCTCAGAGAAGGCTATGAAAGGTGTATTTAGAACTGACAGGCAATATATGGTTAACTGCTCCATACGCTTTTTATCTTTTTGTAATTTTCCAAAATCTGAATATTTTTATTTATATTCTTAACTAATATGAATATTAATTATTAAATATTAAAGTTAATATTACTTAACTTTATCTTGAAAGTTTTTATGGAGCTTTTTATGTCACACATATAACATATAATTTATAATATATAACATAAGATTTATTTTTGTTTTCCTTCTTTTACAGTATCTCTTTTACAGATACAACATCTAAGCTTACATTATTAATGAGTTTGGTTTAGAAGCTTTATTCTATTTTCTGTCTTACATGTTTTCTTCCAGCTTTTTCTTTCCTGTTTGTTTGTTTAGGATTTTTCCTGTTATTTTAGAACTCTCTAAACTATCAGTTGATCTTTTACTGCTTGGCTCTTTCTAGGCACAAAAAAAACTAATTTGAAAGGGGTTTATTACTGATCTTTACTACCAAAGTGAAAGGGTGAGCAGTCACCAGTTTCAATGACTAATCACAGTAACCATAATTTAAAGTCCTTTTTTAGAGCCATTCAGACTTACTCCATTATCCTGCCTTTAGTCTCTGGGCACAAATCCTGGTAGTTGATGGGAGCAAAAGAGGTGGAAAGATGTTCAAATCCTTCATACACAGATATTCAATCAGTCCTCCAATTCTTACCATTCTCTGATATCTGTTGTTATATATTGACTTTCAGGATAAATTGGTTTGTTTTTCGTTAGTGTCTCCCTCTGGACACACTTATTTTGTGGTTCTATTCCTTTGTTGAATCTTCCATCTTTAATTTCTAAAACTTGTTGAAGTCTCTCATGTAGTGCCCTTTCTTCTCCCATTTTTTTGGTTCTTGTAGACATATATGATTTTTTATTCCTTTACTGTCACTTGAGAGATACATTTGAAAAGGGAAAGATCAACACTTTCTCCTAGTGCATTTTATTTTCTAATTTAACAGTCTTGTTGAACAATCATTTATTGAAGCAAAAATTCTTAAAAATGATCTGTTCAGATAATGAATAGCTTTACAATTTTATCTTGAGAAAACAATGGTATGGAACAGTTAGAAAGAATACCTAAATGAGAAAAAATTGGGTGAGTGACTTGGAAAAGAAATGAAAGAACAAATGATTGTCATATCAATGGACAGCAGGGTGTGGTGGAAAGGACATTGGACTGGCAGAATTGGAGTTCTTGGTTTATGTCTCACTTGCTGGGAAGCCCTCGGCAAGTCAGCTCCCCAACTGATCTGAATCTTCTCATCTGCACAGTAGGTCAGGAGAGGTTGGGACTAGAAATACGAAGTATCCCTTCAGGACTTATATTCATTTCTACTCCTTATTCTTTATCTTCTTTTTAAAAAATTAAAAACAAAATTCAATGATAAATTCCCTGGATTTTCTTAAAGCACTATTTCTCAACTATCAAAGTGCTGCAGACCGCAGTGAGAAACTGATAGAGCATATGCACTCTTTAGGAGGTGTGCATATGCAAATAAACATTCTGTTTACAATTTCAGAGCACTCTCAGGCATCTTAATAGTAGTAAGAGGATTGCCATTGTTATTGGGGAATGTTGATCTCAGAACTTTCATCCTCTTCCAAGGTGACCTCTGGTCTTGGCCTTCTAGAGGGAACTGCTGATGTGTGTTTCCTTGAGACTTTGAGGCTTCCCAGAACACAGCTAGAAAATTGCAGAGAAGAACATTTTCCTTGCATACAAACCTTGCCATTCAGGTGAACCAATTTTCTCTTTGTAAATCAGGACATTTGCAAATGTTTCATTAGCTTTGGCCCAGATAGCTTTGTAACAAATGCATTTGCTGTTTGGTACAGATGATGTATCAGCACAAACAGCTCACTGAGCCTCCATTAATTATATAAGGAGAGTGAAGGGACTATGAAAATGGGACCACAGAAATTCCATTCAGGCGTGTATTTCCCCAGGAAAAAAGGCACCTCATGTTGAAAGAATCCTATAAGCTGTCTGATGAATTAGTCATTCTTTATTTATTTAGTCACCTAATATTTTTTGAGTACCAGGCAAGGACTAGGTGCTGGAGAAAAAGTAATTTAAAAAAAAGCAGTCCCTATCCTCATGCAACTAACTTGTGCAGGTGACAGTAAGACAATGATTATAAAAAATATACAAAATTATCATAAGTATCTGGAGTCATGACAACTGTTAAATTGTTGGGAGTGGTGTTGCAGTTGCAGATCTGACAAAAAGAAGTCAAGGACGTTTTGGGAAAGGGAGTGAATTATGAAGAATAAATTGGAAATAAACTAGCTGAAATGTTGGGGGAAGGGGAGTTGAAGAATAACAATACCCTGAGCTAAGGCACATGTGTAACATTTGTCAAACAGAAAAAATTCAGTGAGGCCAGAGGATAAGAGTATAATTAGAGGAAGTTGACGAGGCATGGGGATCACCCATGCAGGGTCTATAAACATCTAAAAATGTTGATTTTTATTGCAGGGGTAATGATAAACCTATAGGGAAATGGGAAGGATATAGAAATTAATCAAAACCCAGGTGCAAAAGGACTTCAGAATAACAATTGGCACTTGAGAAGCATTTATTGAAGGTTTCCTGTGTGTTCTGTTAGACCAGCTATAGGCAAACTTTTCTGTAAAAGGCCAGACAGTAAATACTTTAGGTTTTGTGAACCACACATGAGTTTTGGTGCATTTACTTTTTTTTTAACAGTCATTTGGAAATGTAAAACTAATCTTAGCTCAAAGACAATACTAAAATAAGCTAAAGGCAGGATTTGGGCCCCAACCTATACCAGTTTGGAAGCCTTCAATTAGATAAACCAACAGCTCAATCAGAACAAAGATAATATCTCTTTTACTCACTACAGAAATGTTCAGTACCTATTTTAGCACTCATACATATTGGATGCTCAGTATGAATTTATTAAGCTAACGAACGACTGAACCTGATGTTTTAAGTATCCAATATCTATTAATAACAAAACAAATGAGATGCTAGTATCATTACTGTTGACTTTTGTTTATTTTTAGTGCCATTGTCATTCTTGCTGTTATAATTCACATGTTGAAAATAGAGAAAAACATGGTTAAATTTGCCCAAGTTCATAGCCAGTAAATGGCAAAATTAGGATTTATCCCAAGCTGGAAATTTTCTAAATCCCATGTTATTTCTTCTGGTTATTCTGTCTCCTTTGTAAATGACATATATACAGCAATGTGCAATATATGTAAACAGCAAATGAAAGAAACACAACCAAATGTAATGGGAGAAATGTGCCATTCAGAATGCGGACAGAGAACATGCATCACTCTCTCCCTTCCCCCTCAAATTCCTTTAAATGTAAAGGAAAGTTTAAAGGCATTAAACTTTAACCAAAAAAGGAAGGAAGGAAGGAAGGAAGGAAGGAAGGAAGGAAGGAAGGAAGGAAGGAAGTAAAGAAGGAAGGAAGGAAGGAAGGAAGGAAGGAAGGAAGGAAGGAAGGAAGGAAGGAGAAAAAAAGGTAGAGAATAAAACAAAAGAAAACACCATGAATGAGAGAAGTCAAACACTTTTTAGGATCATATGGGACTGTTGACTAAAGAGGCAGAGTATACATGAAAGGGTTTCTTAAATTACTTGCCCAGTTGGTTACAAATTTGAGTCTCTTCCATAATCTGCCACCACTAGGTCTTACTGCAGATTTTGTGAATCTTCTAAGAAGGTCATTCTTCACTTGTAGGCATTTAAAATACTTACAAGTTATTTTCCTGGCATTCTCATTACTTAGTCTGATGGATATTAAGAATTTCCTTTTCTTTGTCTCATGGAAAAAGACCAAAAATCATCTTTCAAGAAAATCACATTTATCACAAGATCAAAATGGCTCAGGTGACTCTAATGATTCCCATCCTCCTCACCTACTCTAGTCTTATATAGACTGAGTCATGAGGAAGAGGGAATCTACTGTCCATGATAATAGTGTTGGTTGTTACTTCCTGGCAAGCTCTAGGGCCCAGTGGAGGGGTCTGGCCCCAAAATTGGCCATTCTTGGGTTTCTCTCTAGAATATGAGTGACTTAGAATATTTTATCTTTGGTTTGGGGGTGTAGATACAATTTAGACAATACAAATAAAAATTAAATCAAACATCTTATAGCAATATTCAATCCAATTTGGAAATATAGCACTGAAAATTGCAAGAGGAAATTTTCTGAGGGATATTGATGGTACAGGCGACTTGATAGACACTCTGGTATAATTGCAAGCTTGAAAAAACTTGAAGACAGGTTAAAAGGACAGAGCACAAGAAAAAAAGAGATGTAATCAGAGATTCTGGACATAAACCATGAACCAAAAACAAGGACATGTTGCAAATATAAAGCTAACTGATGTGTTCCATGAATTTGAACTCTCATATTAATTATTATTATTTTTTTTTTATTAACAAAGAGTCTTCTATTGTACTGATATTGTGAACATTCTCTTTGGCCTGATGGTGACCAATGGCATTAGAACCGATGTGAAGTCTTAGCATATTCTTTGGCTTTATAGTAATTCAGTTTTCAAATTCAATTTTTTAGAAGCAACCTAAAAACAAATCACAGAAGACTTACCTCAAGGTATGTGCTCGGCCCTAGCTCTACTTTGCCTCTTAAATTTTACTCCCATATCATACTGTTTGTCAGACCCTCATGACAGTCCTGTTCAGGCATTCCTAACCCTATGCAAGACTGCATTATTCCACCTTTCTATCATCGCCATAGAAAAGTAGCCATCATCCCAAAGGCTATTTCTACTCAATGAGTGGCCCAGAGACCAACAGTATGACCTTCATCTGTAACCATGTATGAAATGCAGAATCTTAGCTGTTACCCTAGACCTACTATAATAGTATTTGCATCCTTAAAAAATCCCCAGAAGAATCGTATGTTCCTAAACCACTTGTTTTTTTCTTATGGAGGACCTATCCACCATTCTTTTCTTTTTTTTTTGAGCTGGAGTCTCACTCTGTTGCCCAGACTGGAGTGCAGTGGCCGCTCACGGCCACTGCAGCCTCGACCTGCTGGGCTCCGGCAATCCTTCCACCTCAGGCTTCCAAGTAGCCGGAATTACAGGCGAGCGCTACCACGCCTGGCTAATTTTTTTTATTTTATTGTAGAGATGAGGTCTTGCCTGCCCAGGCGGGTCTCGAACCCGCGGGCTCAGGCAATCCACTCACCTCAGCCTCCCAAAGGCGCAGGATTACATGCTGAGTCACCGAGCCCGGCTATCCACTGTTCTTTAATTTAAACTAGCTGTTTGTTGTTGCTGTTGTTGTTGTTTTAAAGTTGCTACTGTAAAATACAAGAAAATTTCATGAAACTAGAACTGGAGAAAAAGAGTACTACAATGATCAAGATCACACAATTTGGGGTAGGACAGAGTTGACTTCAAGCTTCAGCTTTACTACTATATAGTTGGGCACCTACTTACCTGTTCTCAACTTCAGTCTCTTTAAATGGTACATTAGTCAGTTCAAGCTAGACTACTATACTGTGTAACAAATGACTCTCCTATTGCTGGATTCATTTCTATATGTCCATGTGTGTTTATGATTCTCTCCTGTATTGTCTACACTTTGAGACTCAGGTTGACTGGGTAGCCACAATCTCACACCTTGTTAGTCTAATGACAAAGAAAAATGAGATATAACAAATCAGAGCAAAATCTTGAAGCTTCTACTCAACAGTAACATCTGTCACTTCATTCACCTTCTACATCTCCAGGTCGACCTTTAGTGATAAAGAACCATACTCCACTCAGAGAGAGAAGTACCACAGAGAGGCAAACAGGGATCCAAGGCAAAATAGTAATGTAGTCAACAATGGAAAGAATAATAATATTCACATTATTTTTTGAGAATTGAATGTATTATGACATGAGAAGTCCTTGATCTTTTAGTCTGTAGCTGGCCTCAACTTTCTGAACTTCAGTATCCTTATTTGCAAAATGAGAACAATAGTACCAGCACTTAAAACTTTGAAAGGAATATCTGTGTGACACATAGTAGGTTCTTAATGAAAGAAAACTAAGAAGGTAGGAATCCATATCTTCTTTTATGCTTTCAGAAGTATAAACTACCTAATTCTCACAAAAAAAAACCTCTGAGTTAGAGATGCTGGAGAAGGCAGAAACAGCCATGAGTTGCTTCATTCTCTATTTCCTCTGAGTCTGCATCCTTCTTTGCAATATCTTGTCAGGAAGCATGCTATCCTTTGGAAGCACAGGATGGAAGAGGGTGTGTGTTTGCAGAGATAACATGGAGTGAGTTCAGGGGTTACTAATTGGGCTTCTGCTTACTTTTCATATCCATTCATAATCCCTGCCAGAGCAGGTGTTACAGCAGCCACCCTCATCTCTTTTGATCCTCTATTCCCCATCTGCTGACAGCACTCATGTCTCTTCTAAAGTCACTTCCCCACTCAAATCGTAACTCTAATCAGAAACTGATGTGGCTGCAAAACTGGGAATAGACAAACATGTCACCTATCAGAATATTTTGAGACTGGATTTGATAATGCAGTAAAAACCCATATAAGAAATGTTTAGCTCTCTCCCAGAAATGGAATCTTCCAGAGTCCTGACCCTCTATGTGGCTCATACAGTTACTACTTACAGTTGAGATTGGTTCAGGGAATCCAGAACATAATGCCCAATTGCAAAGTTCTTTAGAGTTTAAGAATTGTTCCCAGATGTTGCAGTTCACTCAGCAAAAACTCTGAGGAAATTAATATGGCTACCCTATTCTATCTTACAGATGAAGAAACAAAAGTTCAGCAAGATAGCATGGCATGCTTCCTAAGGCATAATTAAAACATGGTGAAGGTAGGGAAGTAGTCCATATCTTCTACTTTCTTGTCTTATACTCATTCACTAGATCATCTTTCCTCTGAAACCCCATTACCTTTCAGTATAGAGTTTCTGGAGCCACCTACTTGAGAACCCAGATTCCAGAAAGCAAAGGCCAATCCAAGACAACCCCTCCACTCCCACACTCTACTTGATAAGGGTTCCATATTCCCATCACCTCAGTCACTACCATCAGTTAGCCTCATGGTTTCTAGTATTGATCATCCTTATCCACAAAACAACCAGAGGGAACTTTGTAATGCAAATCTGACCATGTCATGTCCTTCTTTATTCCTTCAAAACATTGCTTCCAAAAGAAGACATTCTTTGACATGACCTACAATGCCTCTTATTCCCTGCTCTCCTCTCTGACTCTGAACCACTACATTTCTTCCTTCTCACTTTTGAGCTCAAGCCAACCTGAACAGCTCAAAAAACCTAGAGCAGTCGAAGTTTCTTTTTCCTCTGTATTTTGCAAATGATGTTCCCTCTACCTGTATGGTCCTTCCTCTATCTCTCTTCTTGTTCCATCACCACTCACCTATAGAGGCTCTGCAAAGGTGACACCTAGATGTGTTGTATGATGTGTTCCTCATCAGAGCAGGTGAAATATTCTGACCCTACATCTTCTCTGACCCAGAACTTCTTGCTGCACTACAACCATTCTTTTATAGCTCCTCATTCCCTATACCCAACATACATACTAGACTGGAAGTTCCTTGAGGACAGAAACTTTCCTTATCCATTGCTTTACCTGTAGCTTCTAGTGCAGCACAGATAAAGCCCTATATCAGTTGGTCTGATAAAAACTCTGAGGACAGGAGATTCCTTCACTCAGTCCAGACCACAGAAATGCAGAATGCAATGGTACCTCAGTCTTTATATCATCCTCCTATTTCAGATCATCCAAATTGCCTTGAATTTAGGGTTTAAGATGATTTATGTACAACCCAGCCTTTTAGCTTCATTTTCCTCTTTCTCCCTTTATCTATCAACCCTCCATCTGAATAGAGGGACACATACTCTATGAACACCCTGAGTGCTTTTTCTCCTGCTTACTCACTGCTACATCCCTAGGTCCTGGAAGATTGTTTTTCAACCCTGGCTGCATATCACCATTCCTCAGGAGGTTTTTAAAGCATACTGATGCCAAGGGCCCCACCTCATGCCAATTAAATTTAATTACTTGGATGGGCCAAGGATCAGTATCTCTTAAAAAGTGCACTAGGTTATTCTAATATGCAGCCAAGATTGATAAACACTGGAACAGAGTAATGCCTGGCATAGAATGGGTATTTAGCAAACATTTGCTGAAAGAATGAATGCATGAATACATAAGTATTCTGTCTTAAGAAATATTAATAATTACTAATTTTCATTCTTTATTAGCCCCAAGTGCCAAGCACACATGCATACAGCATGCATGCATACAGCAGCCAGGAACTGCTTGAGGGTGAGCACTCTGTGTTCTATATCTTTGATTCTTCAATTTCTAACACATAATAGAAGCTCTGTGTTTATTAAATGAATGTGCTGTATATAACCAAGACAAGAAGCAGGAAGATCTATTGGACAGATGGGGAAGAGCGATATAAATGAGGATATATGGAAAGAGCACACTTCAGGATTCAGATAGATCTGAATTTGAATTTCAACTTTAGTACCTACCAACTCTTTGAACTCTGGGCAAGTTTCTTCATTTGTAAATGGGGGGAAATTACCCCTCTCACTGTGATCATGCTGTTTAAATGGAAAAACCAGTAACATGAAAGGATTTAGCCCAGTGCCCCATATATTAAAGATACTTAAATAATGTCTTCTCCTCGTCTTCAATTTGTTTCCCTGAGTCAGAGTCTCACTCTATTGCTCAGGCTGGAGTGCAATGATATGATCATGACTCACCACAGCCTGAATCTTTCAGACTCAAGAGAGCCTCCCTCCCCAACCTCCCGGGTAGCTGAAACTACAGGCATGTACCACCACACAGGCTAACTGGTTAATTCTTTTTTAAAGACAAAATCTTTCTACATTGTTGACGCTGGTCGCAAACTCCTGGGCTCAAACAATCCTCCTACTTTGGTCTTTACCTTCCCTTTGACACCAGTCCAGCTAGGTTGATTAGGGGGTACCTTTGGGAGCTAATCAGATACAATGAAGACAGGGGGTGAGGGGAATGAGCAAAACAGAAGAGAGTCAGAGGGAAATCTGATGGTAGTTATAGAATAGAAAAATATTTGTAATCGGCCATATTGGTCACAGCCAAAGAAAACCAATCTTTAGACCTTGCATTAGGCATTCTTCTACCTCTGCCCAATCCAGACACATCCCACAATCATATATCACTCTCCCTCTTCATAAGCATCAGACAGTAAGTGCCATGAGCACTAGTGACAACATTTATCACCAGGTAAGCAGTTCCATATTGAAGTAGTTTGGGCCAAGCTCCTAACCATTTGGAAAAGCTCCAAACACTATGCCTCATGCCTTCTGTCCTAGCCTTTCTTAGAAGAAGGGGTGTTGAAACAACCCTCGCCAGGGAATATGAAGCAGATGGGTTCTAGTTCACTTTTTTGTGGTCACAGTTGTATTTACCTGTAAAATGAAGGCAAAGACTCAATAAAATTGTCGCTTGATGTCCCTTCCAGCATTCCATAAATCTGCAGCTCCAAGGCTGGTTGAAAGTGCTTCTCATCTCGTTTTATCTGTTAGTGATACATTCAAAACTAACAATACTATTTCTAAGAGATTTTACTTGCTTTCTTCTTTGGTGACACTAAGACATGGGTAGCAATGAAATTATTTACCTTTAATTTTTCTAATGATTTGCACAAGCTTGCACTTGACATAATAACATTAATTATACTATCTACTTTTTGAGACATTTTTCATCTTCTGACGAACAAAAACTACAAAACTCAGGTGTTCCAAAAGGAAAAGTTAGGCCAAGGTATAGGATAAATATGGATCTTCTTCCAAAGGGTTATTGGTTACTGACTTCATTTTTGGAGGCCTGAGGGAAGCAAATTCTCTCTCTCTCTCTCTCTCTCTCTCCCCCACCCTCCATCTCTCTCTGTCTCTCTTTCTCTCTAATTTTCCCTATTTCTTCTCCCTTCAATTTTTGGTATAATATTTCCTTTAAAAAATGTTATAGTTAAATTTCCCAAACCTTACCCAACTTGAAACTAGGCAGAGCCAAGAAAATCCCATATGTTGACAAATTAGATCAGCTAAACTCTTAGCCTTAGGGATAAATATTTTATCTCTGATGTATCCTCCTTTGAGTTTCTCTTTGGGTTTGACTTTTCTCATCACAGTAATGATACATTGGTATGGGCAAAAGTAGTCACCCATGTGGCCCAGCTTGGCTCACTCTGGAATCACCCTGGGATTTTGAATAAAGAACATCAAGAGTGTGTTTTGCTCCCTCTCTGTGCTCTGTGAAAATATACTTTTCTTCATGCTCTCATGGGCACTGACTGGGTCAAGATAGAAGCTGAGCATTCAAGAATCCTGGGTTGTATCAACTGCCACTTTTCCCACCACCATTTAGATACTAGAGAATAAACAGTGTATGCACAACAATAAGGATTCAGAAATCCAGGTGTTACTCAAACATCTTTCCAAAGGAATTATTCTTCTCTGTCAAAGAAATACTCCATAAATTTTTAGTTTACTTTACTTTTTTCTTCTTTCTTTGCAACATGCTGTCACATAAAGCTGTTATAGCTTGCAAAAATCTCTCCTGGTCTCTGGTTGCTACTTCCTTCTCTAAACTCATCTCCCAACACACATCTCTTATCCACTCCACCCCAGCCAAACTTCCCTCCTAGTCCGCAAGCACTCCAGGATGTTTTCCACATGAAGACCTTAATACATGCTTCTCCTACTGCTGTTGAATGTTTTAATACTACTTTTTTCCAAACACTTATCCCAAACACAAGTTTTGTCTGGATTTTTCACTCCATGAAGGCAAAGATTATTTTCTGATTTGTTACTATTGTGTCTCCTATATTTAGAACACCTCCTGGCACCTAGTAGGCATTCAACCCATATTTATTGAATGCTAGCACACTTCCACTTTCTATTTAGGAAACAAAGCAATGTGGTAATTGCACCAAAAAAATGTATAAACACATTAAGAGCCTTGCAGAGGCAGCTGGGAAAGGGAGGGAAAGCAGACAAGCTCGAAGGTCATCTGGTCAGCCAAAAGACCAATGTTGGGAGTGGAAGCTCCTCCCCACCACCTGGCACAAGTCAGAGGGACAAGTCTTCTTTATTCAAGCAGCAAATTCATTTTCAAATGACAATAAATAAAACTTTATTGAAATATGAAATTGCAAATGGAAATGACTGGTTTGGGCCCTTTACAGCAATTACACAAAAGGCTTTCATTTTGCTTGTTTTTATATGCAAGTAAAAATGATACTTTATTTTTGTAATTTATATACTTATGGACACTTAGCAGGGCTCAGAGGTTTGCATGCATCTTGGCAGCCTGGTTCATCCAATTTTCCAATCAGCTAAAAGGACAAGGTGGTTTCATTAAACACCAAGATTCTTCTAGTGTAGAAAGGGGCAAACTCTTCAACTATGATCCCTGTTGATTCTATGAATCCATAAATGCTATGGTCAATTACCAAAATAGGTCTCCTTCGTGCCATTGTATTGAATAGATTGGTGCAATTGTAACAGAAAAATGAAGACTTTTTTCATTCTGTTTTTATTGTTCCATCTCATTTTACCATACTATCTTCAAACTGACTAGTTTTTCTGACCAAATCATGTAGTATAACTTTAAATATGGGGTTTGAGCCCTAGCATTGAGTATTATGGTGACAGTATTGTTATTAGTGGGAGCAGCGACCAAGCTTGACAGTGGCTAAGATCATTACCCCTGGAATCTGGAAGACCAAAGGTTGAATTCCAGTTGTGCCTCTTGCTTGCTACAGTGCTTTAGCTGCATTATCAATCCTGAATCTTAGTTTCCTCATTGGTAAGTGAAATGCCTGGTTCACTTACTGTGTTAACTCCACATTGCTAATAGCAGCAAAAAGTAATGGTAGAAGTGATGTGTGATATACTGGAAGGAACTAGGATTCTAAAATTCTGACAGACCTTGTTTGCAAATTCAGAAGCAAGACTTGTGTGATCTTGGACAAGTCAGTTGATCTTTCTAAGCTTCAATTTTTCTCACCTGTAACTGGTCAGTGGAAATATCTAACTTTAAAATATTATTTTTCTTTTTTGAGTTGGAGTCTCACTCTGTCCCACAGACTGGAGTGCAGTAGCCGCTCTCGGCCACCGCAGCGTCGACCTGCAGGGCTCCGGTGAGCCTTCCACCTTAGCCTTCCAAGTAGCCGGAATTACAGGCTACCACGCCCGGCTGATTTTTTGATTTATTGTAGAGATGAGGTCTCGCTGCCCAGGAGGGTCTCGAACCTGCGGGCTCAGGCAATCCACTCACCTCAGCCTCTCAAAGACACAAGATTACAGGCTGAGCCACTGAGCCTGGCTAAAATATTATTTTTCAAATTAGCTTTAATGCTTGTCAAGTTTCCCACCTTGGACTTGATTCATAGAAGATATTAAAACAAAAGGTTATTGTCATCATCAACATCATCATCAACAACCTCTTTACTCACTACTCTCCATGTGCCTTAGTTTTCTGCTTGATAAAATATAGTGATGATGAAAACTCTGTTCTAGTGCTGCAATTTGTCCACTTCATGATTCATCCATCCCAGATGTAACTTCACTGCTGAGAGCGCTGGCCGTCAGCCCAGACTCTCTGCTCCTATTTTACCCTCTTCCCCTGTGCTCTCATTAACTACTACTCTTTACAATTAAATTGTGCAATGAATGTCGAGTACCTGGGTTGACAGAATTCTAGCTTACCACACTGAGTATAAATTTCTACCAACAGCCTTTTTGGTTGGGTCATAATTCAGGGGCCATTAATCACTTACCTGGCCTCCAGGAGAGGTAGAGGAGTTAATAAAGACTTCTTAGAGGAAAGAAAAAAAGTCTCACAGCCAGTATTGGGAAATCATTTTATGGTCAGAGAGTGGGCTACTGATTTCTGGAGAAAACCCCGGGTAATTAGAGACCTCAGTGATAGATGTGGTATAGGGTCTTCTTCATGTAGCAGTAGTTACTGTCATATGTGAAGACACTGACAGTTTCCCTCTATATGATCTAAATTAAGAGTCATTTGGCAAGAATACTCTTCTCTAGCCATAAATTTCCCTATCTCCACATGCTAAAACAACTTCAAGTCTACGAATAGAGATTAGTTCTTCTGAATCATTATTAGTGACTTTAATTATGATGATAACACTAATCCTCGATAACATGATAAATCACTTTATAGTTTATAAATTCTTCACAGTTTATCATATGTAACTGTCAAATCAGGTAAACAGGAGAGACATTGTTTTTTTTCATTTTGTAAAGGAAGAAACTGAGACGCTGAATGTCTATGTGGTTTTCCAAAGTTCTCAAAGCCACTAACAGGAAGATCAGGGATTCCAAGCTACACTTTGGATGGCATATCCACTTCTTTCTCCATGTGTACCGTATTGTTCAGACTAAAAGATGATTTTCAGGTCTAAGGGTAGTTAAGCACTGAAAATGGCAATCAGAGAGATTGTAGATGACTGTCAAAAAACACAGATGTTGATTTCTCAGAGAGAAATTAGCTGCTGCTTTGTCTGGAAACAGACAGATATCATAAATACCTCTAGCACCACGTTTTGTTGATTGCCTCATGAGCAAAAATATAGGTCCCAGTTTTGACAGGCATGGCTTTGCTTCACGACTGTCTTCTTTTGAGACATTGAACTTCAGTTCCCTCAGTAAAATTCTAGTATATAATCCTAACCTTTCTGCTTGGTGATGAGGCTTAAATGAAATAGCTAATGTGAGTGACTGGTAAATAGTAGTTGCTCAACTAATGATAGATATCATTTGTTTTACTAGACTCTGCTTTTTGATTATCATTGTTTCCCATAATTATATTAATAAGGGCAACTTTAGCTCAAATAACAGCAACTTAACTCTATTAGAGTTAAGCAAATAAATTATTTTGCCTGCCAGAACTAAAACCTTCAAGTATAACTGGATTCTGGTGCACATCTGATGTTATCTTTAGGATGGGCAGGAATTCATGTATTGTAATAAGCAACCCTCAAATATTCCAACTAATTGAGACATTTCAATATATCAAATATCTCAGTTGTAATGAAGTGCCTCAAATATCTAACATTCAAAGATTTGCTTTTTGGCTTATGGTATATATCTATGATAGTTTAAATTATTGTTCAAGAAATATTTTATTTCCCCTTCTTTTCCATTGTAATTGAGTCTCTTCTCCATCCACTTGAAGCTAGGCTTAATTATGAATTGTTTTGGCCAATCAAACATTGGCAGGCAGCATATGAACAATCAGAGGCCACCTACATGGTTATCCAAATTGGTGTGGGCACCCGACCTTTTGTAACGCATTATAAAAATAATACAGCACAGGTAGTTATTGCCCATCCACCTGGCCCCAGACTGTCATACATAGGACAGAACTTATTTCTTAAAGAGTTGTCTCTCTGAGAAAAAGAGATGCCTGGAATAGATCTGAGCCTGACCTGCAACCTGGATCTTGGAGTCCAGCTTAACCCAGTCAAGTTGTATCCAGTCCACAGACCAATAAATGTGACAATAAGTGGCCATTATTTGAATGACTAAACTCTGAGATGACATTCTATGTGACAATACTGTGGCAAGCCGGTAAGTGTCACAGCCAGTAAGTGTCAGCTCTTAGTGGGAAGGATTCTCTGCTCTACCTGGGAACTCAGGCCAGTACCAGTTCTACCTCCCTTATATTTAACCTCTTTATTACAACATAATTGACATACAAGAAACAACACAGATTTGGGCTATACAATTTAATATATTTTGTCATATGCAGCACCACAATCACCATCACCACAATCAAGAAAATAAACATATCCATCATCCCCAAATATCTCTTTTAATTCCTCCCTAACTCAATCCTTGTCCCTTACCTCTGTCAATAGACAACCATTGAGCTACTTTCTGTTACTATTGGTCAATTTGCATTTTCCAGAAGCTTTAATAAATGGAAACATATATGATCTCTCTGTCTTATTACTCATCATAATCATTTTAAGATTCACTCATGTTACTCATGTTATTTGTATTATGGTTTATTCCTTTGAATTGCTGAGTAGTATTACATTTTGTTTAAGAAAAAAAAGGTTTTTTCGTCTGCTCATTACTGGTAAACATTTGTTTCTAGTTTTTAGCTTCTATGAATAAAGGTGCTAGAAATATTTCTACAGAAGGTTTTGCATGACATATTTTCATTTCTCTTGAGTGATGCCTAAAATTCTAATTACCAGGTCACATGGTAGTCACACGTTTAACTTTTGACCACTTTTAAAATTAAATATGTAACTTATCAACTACTTAGAGAGTTTCCACTCGCAGAGCATTGGCCTGAACTTCCCACCACACTGATTTGCCTCATTACACGAGTCTTATGAATATGGGGGAGGGGACGCCGCTATCTTCACCTCATCCTGCTTTTGTCACTCAGTGTCTTGGTTCTGTCTTCCTCTTTGATAGCTTCACTCTCACACTCTCAGGTAGCCTCTTACTACAAGATGGCCAGAAGGTCACTATTATATCAGGCTACCATGTGACTAGATCAGCAACTACAGGGAAAAGAAAGTACCTCTTTTCTATATATTTTAGTAAAGTCTAGTGTTGACTTTCACTTGACTGATTGGGGTGGCACACTTATTCATGAACTGTGGCTAGGGAGATGGAAAAAGTCATTTGTCAGGCTGGGGGCAAGGAATTGAATCAGCCCCCTTAGACAATGTTGTCAGAGAGTTGGGGGTGAGGGCAAGGATCACTCTCCAAAGAAAGATCAGGGATCTGCCAAAATAAGGAGGAGGCAGGCAAACATACACTTAAACATACAAACAAAAACTCCTGCTATGGTGATAATAGCGGAATCCTGTCAATATTTATATCTTTGTTTTCTACCTAGAGTCTCTCAATGCCAAATTGAATTATGCTACTCTACTCAATCTCTTCTCATTCTATCTAGCAGTGGGCTAGGGTACTCATTACTAAGTTAACATAATGCCAGACTTTGAATCCATCCAACCCTAAATATCAGTAGGAAATAAAAGAAACCTAAGGCTATGGACTTCACCAAAAAAAGCAAAACAAAACAGGATAAGCCCTAAGGTTCCATCCCATGCTATCTATTAGTCTATACTTCTACAGCCTTTTCTGTAAAAAAATTGCTGTAGGATTCTCTGATATTAAGATTCCAACTTGTCTCAATTCTTGAAGCAGCATATGCTCTTGAGCCATCCATACTCTAATCTTGTTACCAAGTTCAGATCATGAGGTTGATACACCCCTGAGGACAGATTGACATTTTGATGTTTCTAGTTAGCAAAAACATGAACTGGGGAAGCTGCATTAACAAGCAAATAAATTTACGGTATGCCGACGCTAAAATGACTCTCGTTGTTTGTCAGCAGCTTTTAAGGAGTGAAATATGTATGCCGCCCATGGAACTAAGGAAGCTCTCTGTTCAAAAATGTTCTCATATGTTTCTCTAAGATGCAGAGAGGAGAAGGAAATAGTTGCAGATACTGTGCAGCCACTGGATTATTGATAAGAAGCCGCTCAAAGGAATGGGAGGGCCGTTTTATTATTATCTTTTCTGTTCCCAAGATAGCTTCTGTAGATCAGACAGGATCACTAAGTGCCTCCTTTGTTCTTGATGCAGACTTTGAAAGGTTTCAGGATGACTCCTTCTCCTCACAGTGATCACTTCATACTTAGTCTCTTGGGATTTCTTTTCTACAAGAGGGTAACATCTCGAAGGCCCTTGCTTTTTGGAGAAGTAATATTGTATACTGAGTAGATAGAGCCTTGGTGTTAGAAGACTTACGTTTAGCCGGGTTCGGTGGCTCAGTCTGTAATCCCCCACTTTGGGAGGCTGAGGTGAGTGGATTGCCTGAGCCCGCGGGTTCGAGACCCGCCCACGTAACTTGGCGAAACCTCATCTCTACAATAAATAAAAAAATTAGCGGGGCGTGGTAGCGCGTGCCTGTAGTTCCAGCTACTCGGAAGGCTGAGGCGGAAGGATCGCCGGAGCCCAGCAGGTCAAGGCTGAGGTGGCCGGGAGCGGCCACTTCACTCCAGACTGGGTGACGGAATGAGACTCCAACTCAAAAAAAAAAAAAAAAGAAGACATGTTTGAATCTGTAATCTGACACTAGCTGAGTCTTTCAGTAATTGGCAGGGAGTTTAGGTACACTCACGCATGACTCCTTCACTAAGAAGATTTAGTGAGCCATCATGTTGGAGACAGAGTGGGATAAATAATAATTCTCCTCTGATATTGCTGTCCCTGAAACTTTTTCTCTAAGGGACTTAAAATTCTTTAAAGAATCTTAGCACAAAGAAGAGTAATTGAGAGAGTAGGCAAACCATGGGGACATGTTAAAAGGTTTAAATATTATCTCAGTGTTCTTATGCTGTTTGATTTTGGATGACACAAAATTAAGGGAAGCTTTTCCGCCACAGCATGATAATTAAACTAGATTTTCTGTGACATTCTTAACTTCAGAATATCCATTCTTTTATCTAATAAACCAATGTAATATTTTAGAAAATCTGGTGTTTCAAAATCTAAACTATATCCAGGTCTCATATACTGAAGTAGTTCATAAATCTTGTGTGTGAGGATTTGGTGCTCAGGAAATATGATAATTTGGAGCTTCCTTCCTTGATGCTTGATGTTTAAAAGACAGCCACCAAAATCTCATAATATTGGCCATTGCTAACCATTTCTAGAGTATCCCATTAGATTCGCAACAGCCCTAAAATATATAGATTGGGCAAGAATATTCTCCATTTTATAAATGAGGAAATTGTAGCTCAAATATATGTAACAACTTTCACTAAGTCACGTTGTAGGAGATAGTGCTATGGGAATAAAATAGAAAATAATTAGATAGTAAATAACTCTGAAAATTGGAAAAATATGTATTATTTAATATTTTTAAATGCCCATACTACCCAAACAGTCTACTGATTCGATGCAATTCTTATTTCCAATGGTATGATTTTTTTTCACAGAAACCATCTTGAAATTCAAATGTACCAAAAAATAAGTAATGAAAGAAATGTTGATGTATTACATTTCTGACTTTAAAATACATTACAAAGCTACAGTAATTAAAACAGTATGGCATAAAAACCAGCATATAGACCAATTCAATTTACCAAATAGCCCAGAAATAAACCCATGCATATACAGTTAACTGATCTTTGACAAGGGTGTCAAGAATATACAATGAGGAAGGGACAGTCTCTTTAATAAATTGTTTGGGAAAGCTGGATGCTCATATATAAAGAATAAATGAAACGGGATCCTTATGCCATGAACAAAAATCAACTAAAAATAGATTGAATACATAAGTATAAGACCTGAAACCATAAAACTCTGAATAGAAAACATAGGAAAAATCTTGACATTGACTTTGGCAATGATTTCTTGCATATAACACCAAAAATACAGACCAAAAAAAAAAGTGTGATTACATCAAATTAAAAGCTTCTGCTCAAAGAGGAAGCAATCAACAAAACTATAAGGCAACCTAAATAATGGGAAAAATATTTGCGAACTATTCATATGATAAAGAATTAATATCTAAAATATATAATGAACTCCTACAACTCAACAGCACAAACAAATAATCTAATATATAAAATGGGTAAAGCAAATGAGTTGATATTTCTTCAAAGAATACGTAGATAGGCCGGGCTCAGTGGCTCAGCCTGGAATTTCAGCACTTTGGGAGGCCAAGGTGAATGAGTTGCCCGAGCTTGCAGGTTCAAGACCAACCTAGTAAGCTTGGTGAGACCACGTCTTTACAATAAATCAAAAATTAACCAGGTATGTTAGCATGTGCCTGTAGCTCCAGCTACTTGGAAGGCTGAGGTGGAAGGAGAAGGTCAATGCTGGGGTGGCCGTGAGTGTGCCACTGCACTCCAGCCTGGGCGACAAAGTGAGACTCCAACTCAAAAACAAAAAAAGAAAGAATGCATAGATATGGCAAACAGATACATGAAAAGTTGCTGAGCATCATTAATCATCAGATAAATGCAAATCAAAATCACAATGAGATACTATTGAATAGTTGTTACAATGGTTATTATCAAGAAAAGAAAAGATAGCATGTTTTGTGTTGGCAAGGATGTGGAGGAATCTGAACCCTTATACATTATTGGTGGAAATATAAATTGGTGTAGCCACTATGAAAAACAACATGGAAGTTCCTCAAAAAGTAAAAATAAAACTATTCCATGACCTAGTAACGCCACATCTGAGTATATATCCAGTGGAAATGAAGTTGGAATATCAGAAAGATATCTGCATATACATGTTCATTGTAGCATTATTCACAATAATCTAGACATGGACGTAACCTAAATGTCCACTGACAGATAAATGGATAAAGAATATATGACATACACATACAATGAGATATTTTTCAGCCTTAAAAAAATTTTTAAAAAACCATCCTGATATTTGCAACAAAATGGTTTCAACTTGAGAACATTATACTGAGTGAAGTAAGTCAAATACAGAAAGATAAATACTGCAAGATCCACTCACATGAGGAATCAAAAATAGTCAAACTCATAGAAGCAGATAATAGAATAATGGTTTCTAGGGTCTATAAAGAAGGGGAAATATGGAGATCATTTTTTAAAGTATTCTCTAATATAGCAAAAGTGGTCTTTATTTTTATTGATACAATATCAGCAAGAATTTAAGTAAGATACTAAAGAAATGTCCCTTCCCAGGTATAGATGATTGCAAAGTATAGCCACAAATTTCTCTCACCTTTTTATGCACTTACTTTTGCAACCTACATTGTCTATTTTCCTATTAGGAGGCAGAATCAGTTTCTCTACACTTTGAAATGTTGACAACCTTTAAACATGGACTAATCTTGTGATATGCTTGGATCAATATATTAGATCCTTTGTGACTTCTAAAGACACCCTCAAGAAAGCTTACAGCATCCTTTCACAACCTCTTAAACCCAATGACCATATGTGGAATCCTGACCTGGCCATGTAGGCATGTCTCATAAAGAACCAAGGTTCCTGGGTCAACCAACAGACATGTAAGTGAGGTCATTAGACACGCTCTAGCCAATCCGCCAATAGACTAGTAAGGAATATATGCATTTAAGTCCATGAGACTTTTAACAATAGGTCATTTCTCACTTCTTCCTAGTCAATTCTTTAAAATCTATTATAAACTATTTAGATTCGTACAATAATAGGATCTTAAAATCGGAAGGAATCTGAGAAAAGTGTGTGCATAGCATGACCCTAAGTCCCTCGGTATGTCTACTATCCTCACGAAATTATTTATATGCTCTTCTTCTCTCATCGCAAATGGATTCCAGTTTGGGTAATATATGATCACCCTATTTATGGAAAAATCTCACTTACACTATAAGAGACATTTTGCTTAAATACTTCCAGCCTTAAGATGGCATGACTTTAGAAGCCCATCTTATTCCACTGTGAAACAGGTGCTTTAATTGATTCGAAGTATTTTCTTTTGTTAAGAAAAAACTGGAATCCCCATTTCTCCCACTTATCAGTTTCTGATATTTGAGTACAAATCACGATTAACTTCTCTCACATCACTAAAATCATAGTCTCACATAAGAATACACACATACATATAAAACAAATATTCTTCTCTTAGTTAACAATTCTAAATTCTTCAAGTTTTCTTCAAATGTAAGTGTTAGAACACTCTTGTTAACCTTCACTATCCTCTTCTCTGAAAATAAGATTGTAAAAAGATTTAAGAGCTAAACTTTGGACAATGGTTTGGGGTCCATTCTCTGTTACTCACTCATTAGAGAGAAATTTCCCATTTCATGGAATTCTTAGCAAAACCTTCTAATGTCTTGGCATCCACATTCAATTGTCTTCAATGTTGTTTATAGGAATACTGAGCAGGGAATGTGTATCTATGGAGAATGGCATATGAACAAATGGGTATATTTATCAATTAATGCAGCAAAACTGTGGCTGCAGCATAGAAAGAATTTTTTGATGCAATGGAAAGAATGTATTGAGACTTTGTAAGAGTGTGTGAGGCAACATGAGTCTTTCGTGAGAGACATGGACTTCAGAGTCTGTTGAAAATAAGTTTTATCCATGACCTAGTCTCTACTTGTACTTGTGAGATTCTATAACTTCACTGAGAGGTATAGCCATGTCTATAAAATATAGATATTGACAATACTCATGACATACGGCAATAATGAAACACTTAGTACATTGTATGGTACTTACAAATGTTTCAATGAATGTTTATTTTTATTATTTGGAAGTAGATGGATTGGAATCAAGTTATAGGCATTACTGAATAGTTTTTATAATCTGAGAAAGTTTCTTAATCGCTTTGAATGTCAAATATTTATTTGTATAATGTGATTGGAAGAATTTAGCTCATAGGGATGTCAATGATTTTATTAGGAAAATTAAAGTTTGCGAAAGCAGAAAAAGCATGGAAAAGTTCTATAACTAGGAAAATACAGAACTTCAAAATCAGTCTACAACGGATACAGCCCCTGCTCTCATGGATTGCATCTCATGCAGGAGATAGACAAGTAAATTATCACTTTAATAAAAGCTACACGGGGAAGAACAGAATGCTTTGGGAGTCTAGAGAGGGAAATGATCAAGCAAGATTTCCCAGGGGAAATGATGTCTAAACTTATATGGGAAAGATGAGTCAAGGAAAAGCAAATGAAGGGATGTGATGGAGCGTGAGGAACAGCACAGGAGTGAAGGGAGCCTCCAACTGGAAGAGCCTGGCTAGTTTGAAAAATAAAAGACATTCAGTATGTCTGGGACGAGTATGTGTCAGACGCTATTTGAAGCACCTCAAAATTATGATTGAAAATGATCCTTCTGTAACCCAGTGGATTAAGATTATAATCTCTGTTTCACGAGTGAGAAAAATGAATCTCGGCTAAAGGTTAAATAATTAGATAACGTTTAAGTAAAAGAAAGAGACAGAATGGAACTTAAGTCTTCGGGTTCCAAAGCTGAAGTTCTTTCCACTGCCTGAGAGCAAAGAGCTCAAAAAGACAATATGAGGAGTTAGAACTCTTAACACAGAGTTTTACAACCATTTATCCTAAGAGACAGAGTAAACATGTGATCATGTACCCCTGGTGTATTACTGTTGAGGTTGGCAGGCTGGAGGCAGGGGTAGCCAATGCTGTCTCCCCAAGGGATTATTCAGAGCTTAATCCTTCTGGGAGAGAGAAATGGTCTTTGGCAAGCAGAGTTTTCAGATGATCCAGATGCTTAGGGAACTCTAAAGAAGCTGTGGGAACAGAACAGGCAGGCCTCATAGTGAGAAACATGTCTTTAGACAGGATCCTGAACATTTAGACCTGATCCATAACTGCAGTCTCGCTGAGAATTTGTGTCCTACCGTGAGTGATTACAGCTTTCTGTAAGCACAAGTGGCCTTCCTGATAAAATTCAGCTCCAAGGAATTAGGGAAGAGGGCCTCATTTGGTAATTTTTTATGGCCTTTCCTATCTCAGGCCAGCAGCTTTATTGTTTGTAGCTGCTTCAAAGGACCTTCTCTGGAAAGACTAGCACATTTCGCTCCCCACACCTTATCGGTCTCCCTCAGACCCGCTCATTTGCCTAATGGCGGCTCTGCAAAAGCAGCAGAAAGCTCCAATTCTGAGCTGAGCAAGTTCTCACTTCTGGCCAGTTGCAAGAATTTCCCTGGCTTTTGTACTGGAGGCTCAGAATTCAGTGAAGATCCATTTTCTCCAACTCTCGACCTTGCCACAGTCATCCGTAGACACAAGAACTTCTTGGGACTCAGACCTTTAGGTCCTTCTAGGTTTTCCAATACTCATGAGCTGGCATTGGACCTGCTGATGCCATGGACTGCCTGCTGCTTCACCTTTGTGTTTACACTATGATCAGGTATCTGGAATATATAGAGGCAATACTGTGTGATGGATAATAGTTTTCTAGTCAGAGAGATTTAAGAAATCTTGTGATGCCTAGGTGTTTGAGCTTTTATGCTACTTACATTTGGAAAGCTTTATTCTCATTTATAAAACAGTCATACCCCTACCCTCCACTTTTACCCACTCTACTTGACCATACTAGCCTACTTGCCTTTCCTTGATTAGGAAAATATTTCACTGCCTCAGAGCCTTTGTACTTGTTCCTCCCTTGGTTTGAAATGCCTTTCCTTGGATACCCACCTGGCACACATTTTCACTTCATTTGGATCTTCTCAAATGTCAGCTTATCCTAGAGGCCCATCTCTGATCATTTTACATAAAAAAGTAATTCTGCCTCTCCTGTGATTCATTTAGCCCTTAAACTACGTGTTTCATCTTACCACCTATTGCTACATTCTGTACTATTAGATATGGTTTAAATTTGTTTATTTTTTGGCAAGTCTAAAATATAAATTTTATGTGAACTGGGAATAAATACCTCCCTTTTCCCCGTTTTCATCAAATTATACTTTAAATAAAATTATAATGCATTTATTTAGCTTAATGCATTGTGTCATGAGTTTTGAAATACATATGTACTACAATCAGATATAGAACATTTTTGTCCTCCCCAAAAAGTTGTCTGTGATCCATTATTTATTCCATGCAACAAAAGTATTTGATTTCAAGATTCATTCCTGTTCTTTAAAGACCAGTCGTTTGTTTCTTTTTATTATTAAATAATATTCCATTGTGATGAATGTACCACAGCTTATCTATTGATTTGTTAATGAACACTTGTGTTGTTGCCAGGTTACAGCTACTATAAATAAAGCCACTTATAAACATTCATGCACAAGTATTTTTTGAATATATGTTTCCATTTTGATACCTAAAAGTAGAATTATTGTTAGGTAATAGATTAAGTGAATATTTAATTTGGATCTAAATTTCCATTATTTTGGTGATATTTCCCCACTATCAAGAACAGTGTTAGCACATAGTAGGCACTCAAAAAATATTCATTAGTTGAAAAACTTCAGAAATTGACAGTAAGAGTGGACATAGGTCCAGATGTCTCTGAGGACCAAATTAGAACTTTGTTCACTTTTCCAAAGTGGCTGACCAGGGAGAAATTATTGATATGTAGGATCCATCTCAGATCTGTGTGGGCTATGCCTATGCAAGCAGTCCACATGAGTACCTTGGTGAAACTACTCACAATGGAGCATGAGTGGAGACAACCCTGACATGAGGCAATGTTTTTCTGGCCTTTATATTTAACAGGCCTTGCCTGGTGGTTTCCTTGCCACCAGGGAGTTGCTGTTATAATCCCCAGCGTTCTTCCTCTCCAGACTCTCACAATTTCATTATCCTTCTGCCTGAAGAGACAAGCTCGTCTGACAACGCTGCCAGTGCAGAGAGACTCATGTGGATGTATTAAATTCACCACCTGGTGACTATAATTAAAATTCCTCTACTTTGATTTATTTTGGTTGGGGGAAAGAAATCATTTAAGTTCTTGGAGGTACAGATAAGAGATGATATATGTCCCATCTATTTCCATGATAGCAACATTTCCTGCCGCTAACACAGATGGAAAAGAAACTTCAATTACATCCACACTTGACTACCTGTAGCAGAGGAAAGATGAGGTGGTAGAGGGAGGAAAAAAGAAGACAAGAAAAGGAGTAGTCCAGAGGAAGGAGATAATGAGAAACATACATGATATTTCTAGGAAAGGGGTTTAAACCAAAGAAGACGTATATCTGCTTGATATACAGAGTTGTCTTTTCCAACTGAGAATGCAGTCCCTCCCTTCAATCACTTGAATAGAGCAGGAAAATATCTTGAAGATGAGCTAACCCACAAGTTCTTATTCTGATGTCTGTGGATACACTTTAAGAAATTCACAAACTTCCTAGCACTGAGGAGTGCAATAAAGGCTTCTATCTTTCCTCAGCCTCTCAAAGGGATTTAATGCCCGCCAAGAGGTTAAAAAAATAAACCAACCCAGTCAAATCCCCATATTTTACAGTTAAGGATGTTCAAATCCAAAGAGATAGGGCATTTATCCAAATTAAATGGGGATTTGACTGGGTCGGTTTATTTTTTCATATTGCTGGTTTATGCCACAGTCAAAGCAAGCACCCATGTCTCCCGACTCTTGCATTTGGTCCATTTCATCATCTAAGTATACCTGCTTATAGGAAGCATTGTGTTTTGCTTCATATTCTAATCAGACTACCATCACAACTCCTGCAAGTGGACCAGGCAGGTATAACTGATGCCTTTTGACAGAAGAGAAAAGGTACTCAAAGGAACTATGTCAAGTCATGGAGTACTCAATATGTAAGTAGTAGACTTAAATTAGCAGGGCTTTAGGGATCATGATACTAAAACCTCCTTCTATCAACAGATCCTTATATCCCTATGTCCCTCACCCCCATCTTCAGTCCTGCACAAGAGTGAGTGTGTCTTCAGGTTAGGCCAATCAACTTATGTATGACTGTGATTGGTTTAAGACGTGAGCACATGATCTAAGTTGAGCCAATTAGAAACTTCATCTGGATTTTGTTTTTTGTTTTTTGTTTTTCTGAGTTGAAGTTTCACTCTGTCGCCCAGGCTGGAGAGCAGTGGCATGTTCATAGCCACTACAGCCTCTACCTGCTGGACTTAAAAATCTTTCCACCTCAGCCTTCCAACTAGCTGGAACTACAGGTGTGTGTCACATTGCCTGGCTAATTTTTTGATTTATTGTAGAGATGAGGTCTTGCCAAGTTGCCCAGGCTGGTCTCAAACCCCTGGGCTCAGGCAATTCTCTTGCCTCTGTCTCCCAAAGTGTTGGGTTTACAGGCACGAGCTACCTTGCCCAGCTGGATTTTTTTCTAATACGAAATTAGAAGTGAGTTCTTTTCTTGATCTCTAGTAAGAGATTGAGGAAGGGCTACCAGAGGAAATGGGAGCTGCATAGAGAAGGCTGGGAGAATAAGACTGACACAGTAAGGATGAGAGAAAGAGAAAAAAAAGAAGAAAATTGTGTCAACGTATTTTGGTCTTTTCTTCTCAAGCTCAAGGCTCACTTTTGCATCACTTTGTTATCTGTCAGCTTTTCTCCTATGCTCCCACTAATTCTTTTTTTTTTTTTTTGTGGGGAGGAGGCAGAGGGGAGGTAGAGCAGAAGATGTCTGAATAAACTAATTCCAGGGAGATATGCTATTTGCAACAGAGTTCTACCTAACCGAGTGCCTAAACCTCTGTCAGCTGACTTAAGCATAGACTATGACCCTTGCACTCCTTATTAAGAAAGGTTTTGCCGGGCTCGGTGGCTCAGCCTGTAATCCCACGCCTTTGGGAGGCTGAGGTGA
>NW_007231935.1:31995-95659 GCF_000164805.1 Carlito syrichta
CGGCCACTGCACTCCAGTCTGGGTGACAGAGTGAGACTCCAACTCAAAAAAAAAAGGTTTCAATACTATTTTAAACAACCATTTGTACACTGTGTCAATAGGGAACAGGAAGTTGCTAAGGGCAGGTACTGGCTGTATCACTAAACACGGGACCCGAGGAAGAGCCACTCATTCTCTTCTCTCGTCTCCAAGTTAGAAGGAGATTTTCTCATCCCTTTTCTCTATTTCTTATTTCTCTCTCATTCTTCCTCTCATAATACACTCCTCTACTGTCATCTTTTACTATCCATGGAGTTCTGATGCCCCCTGCTGCTGGCTACTAACTACAAGAACCACAAGTTTCCCTGGCTGCAGGCCTCACATTTTTAGTTCCCCCTGCCTCTGTGTTGTCTGTGCTGGTTCTTCCTCCTCTCATTATGTTATTCCCTTACATGATCTAAGTGTTTGGCTCTGTTTTCTCAATCATCTTTCTGCTTCACTTGTATCTGTTCCCCACAACCTTGTCTCAACATCTTTCTCATCACCTCTTGTCTCTTTCAATTTCAGTTTCTGATTTTGTTCTCTCTGTCTCAATCTGTATCTCAGTCCATATCTCTGAATTACTGGTTCCTGTATCTTGATCTGTGTCACTGGTTCGGTTTCTGTTGCACATCCTAATCCACCAGTGGATTCTTTTTTTCACAGAGAAGTATACATGTTCCTCTCACTGTCCTAAGAAAATTTAAGGAGGTGATCAGTCCTACTAAAAACGCATGCAGTGGCTAGCTCTTTGCACAGAGTCCTTCTAACTGAAAAAATAAAGCACTCTACGGGGTTCTACAAAGTTTGATTTCTTCCACAAGTGTATGTAATATTGGGCAAATAATTTCCCCTTTCAGAGCTACAGGATTTAAAAATGTATGCCTTGTGGGAGCTAGAGATGGGGAAAAGGTGAATATTGGAAAGCTCTGGGGCATCTTCTACACTGGAGAAGGAAATTATGGTTCCAGAGCTCCCTGTGAGAGGGTAGTGTTTGTCACATCTGTGCCTCTGCAGCTCTGTGTATGAGGTGACTGCTCAGTAGGTCCTGATGATGAATTGATTCCTTAGTTAACAAATAGGACTAATATTCTAAGAACCCCACTGGCATGGGTTTATTTTTCTGCCAAAATGAGCTATCATTAGCATTTGAGACAAACACCCAAACAACCTCCCCAGAGTGTATCACCATCCATCTGGGTTCACAAGAAGGAGGATATTCACTGTTGTGTGGAGGGCACGTGATTTACAATAGTGCCCGTGACTTTCCAAAGGAGAACGCTGGCTTGAGGGTAACAAGATGGTGTGTAGCAAACACTACCAGGTCAGAAGCACTACATACATTTTCTACTGTAGAGTTCACAAGGATGCTGAGAAGGATTATTTTATGGATATAAAAACTGAGCTTCAAAGAGGTTAAGTACATTGGTAATCAGTAAGTAGAAGGGCTTAAATCTAAGTTTTTCAGATGCAAAAATGTCAGGAATATAAATCAGAAGCACAGGTCAGACCACAAGGAGATCTTGAATGAGATTCTTTACTTCCCAGGGTTCATGTTTTTCCTCAAATGAAACGATGGACTCATCTTACTGAATTGTAGGGTTTCTTAAAGTTGTAACATATTAAGTCTCTGTCATTCTATCAATTACTTTCTCCTTTCTCTGACTCCTTTTCAATTTGTTCTGCTTTTCAATTTATGAGACATGTACGTGTCTGTAAATTCTACATCAGTGGGTTTCTCTGAAGGCAAAGACTATGTCATAGTCAACTTTTGATTTCTCACAATGCTTAACATCTTGTTGTTTTAAATTTAGTAGACACTGTTTTTGTTTTTGTTTTCTGAAGGCAGAAAGAGTGGGAGGAAACCAATCAAGCAGGAAAATTAGAGAAAAAAATACAAAAGATGAGAAGAAAGGAAGGGAGAGAAATATTAAAATGTGTTTTATTTTATTACAGGACTCATTTAAAACATTGCAGAAGCTTCATTATTGGTTTTACTTTTTGGCTTTAAGTGTTGACTGCTGAACTGGACCAAAAATATTAAAAGATAAAGAATTAGGAGCCTACCATATATCAAATGGAGACTGAAAGTTCCCAATCTCTCAAATTAGAAAGCAACAAAGTAAGAAAGCAGCACTTGCTTTAAAGAGTTGTGACTTTGGAAACACCTTTTGTAGGTACAGACTAAGGCTGCAAAGCAAGATGCCTCTGGAGCATACACATAGTCTTTCCCCAGCGTCAGGGAAACCACTCAGTGTGCTGCAGTCCCTGGAGGTGCCCTTTCCCACCATTATCACTGCTTCTCCACAGAGCGGCCTCTCCAGGACAGATGCTAACAATCGATACCAAACACCTCACACTTAAATCCATCAATGAAAAGGCTGTTACAATAACAGCAGCTATTTTATGTGGTTACTGATTTCTTTGGGGCCTCCCAAACCCAAAGGTAGGAAATAATAACAGGTCATTTTTCATCAAGACAGACAATGCAGGACAATTGGAGCAGAGGCACTTCCTGAGAACTATACTGCCATGTGGGCACTGCCTGGAGAAAGGGTAAAAACCTACCTCCTGGGAGGCTTCTGTACTTGGGTTGAGGGAAAAAAAAGCAACAGGAATTCTCACCAACATGATAATCAAAGCAGCACTGGGCAGTTCCCTGTTCCTGAGCAAACTAATTGCTGTGGTTCCACATGAACTTCCAAATGAGGGTTGTGTGACTGATAAAATAGTAACTACCATCCCATTTCACAGATGGGCAAACACTCACAGGGGAGAGGCTTATTA
This sequence comes from Carlito syrichta, assembly GCF_000164805.1. Taxonomy (NCBI): domain Eukaryota; kingdom Metazoa; phylum Chordata; class Mammalia; order Primates; family Tarsiidae; genus Carlito; species Carlito syrichta. The sequence continues at coordinate 34,801 of NW_007231935.1, forward strand.
AGTGGCAGAACTAGGGTTCCTTTCTCTTAATCCAGCATTTTTTGGTTTACTTATTTTCCCTTGAGCTGAAAAACAAGGAGATAGTCCATTGATATAGATCTAAATATTAATGGAATCAAACCAAATTGTGTTTTTAAAGAATATTTAGTGACCTGGGAAAATTTTTCATTATAAAACTGACACAATTATTATTGGTGCACTTTTTAATTATAATCCTATATTATCAAAAAATTTGTATAGACACATTCACAATTATATATCAACCAAAAAGTTTATCTGGATGGAGACATAATAAGTAACTTTGGGTTCTTCCTTATGCTTTCCTGTATTTTATACACTTGTTACATTGTTCATATACTCCTAATATCTTTTTTTTTTTTTCTGAGTTGGTGTCTCACTCTGTCGCCCAGGCTGGAGGGCAATGGCATGCTCCCAGCCACCGCAGCCTCGACCTGCTGGATTCAGATGATCCTTCCACATCAGCCTTCAAAGTAGCTAGAACTACAGGCATGCGTCACCATGCCTGGCTTTTTTTAAAGTTAATTTGAATATATAATTTGAATTAATAATATATGTGTATACATACACACACTCGCACACAAGTTAAAATTAGATAATCTTAAGAGAAAATTCCACTGCTTACTTTCTTTCATGTTGTCCTACAAAGAACATAAAACCAGGCAGTCATAGACCAAAGGGTATGCTAGCCAATATGGATGATCAATCTCATCTCTCTGAGTCTCACAGACTTCATTTATCAAAAAATGGCATATTTCTATTTCTTGCCTACTTTATATGGTTTTGGGAGGAAATGAAGAATCGAGACTTTGTGCCGTGAGCCCAAATGTGCAAGCAGACAGGAAGCTGGGATGTGATGAGAGAGGAGATTCCTGCTCTTGAAATCACAATTTATTCAGGATTTTTTTTCCATCGTCACCAAGCTGTAGGCTGAAGCAGCCCCCATGATTATGGCTTCGCAATCAAATGGATGCACATCTAGGGAGGCAGATGCAGCTCTAGTGGAGGGGGTGGAAGCCTCTAATTGCAAGATTTACATGAGAGATTCCCCAGAGGCAGAGAAACAGACAGCCAGGAGACACCACAAGCTATTTCCCCAAGCAGAGAAAGAAAGAGCCTTCCAGAAAAGGTTGCCCTGCTTCTCACCCTCAGGGTCTTTGTAGGTGGAAAAGGAAGTGAAAACTGGGATGAGTGGCAAGGGATTACTTTGTATTCAAGGTCACTTTATTGAACAGTTACTTTCTGTGAGGCTCTATGGATGGAAAAAAATGCCGCAGCAAAGAAATGACACTTAAGAAATAATATTTTTCTAACGTCTATTGTGTGTCAGGCACTCTGTTAGACTCTTTGTTCAAATTACTACATTTAATCTTGGCCATTAATTTGTGAGGTAGTGATTAAGTGGGCATTATCAGGCACACATTCCTCAAGAGCCGCCTAGAATACCTGCAAATCTGCAAACATATTGTGCTCGCCTGCCTTGGCTGCCTTTTCATATTTGTTACTTTTTCCTGAGATGCCTTTCCCATCCTTCCCACTTAATCTCCTTCAGGGATTAATTCAACGCCACTTCCGCCAAGAAGCCTTCTTATACCCACCATCTCTCAGGGTAGTTGAGATTCCCAACACTGAACTCCCACTCCACTCTCTATTATTTTTTTGTAATTATCTATTTGCTTATGTGCATTCTTCGCTACATTGCACCTGGGTTTTCTTGGTTGATTTGTTTGTTTTGTTGTTTTCCTCCTTAGCATCCTTGGTGCCTAACAGTGCACAGAAAAAAGAAGATACTCAATAAATGTTTGGACTTTAAAAACTGAATGACTTCATGGAAAGAAAGGAAAGGAAAAATGAGTAAATAAATAAATGATATGTGAATTAATACATCAATGAAAGAAAGCATGAATACTTTTGATACCACTCTGATTACTACAGATACAAAAAGTAAGAGGAGATAAAAACCACTGGAACTAAACAGGGATGATGGAAGCACGTAGGTCACAAAGACCAACATCAAAATAATGCCATATCCAGGAAACCTGTGACTATATTTAGTCTGCAGTTTCCCAAAAACAGCATCAGATTTCTTGCAGTTGACCTGTGCATTTTGAAAATTTCCAGTCATTCTGCCATTTTTGTATCTGGTGCATCCTTTGAGGGTCATAAAAAAGTGTCAGGCCTTCAAAATCTGGAAGGAGTCAAACACCTTCTCTGATCCTTCTGAATCAGATTGTGCATGCGTGTAGTTTCCCAGATGATTCTGATAATCAGTCTTGTTTGGGATTTTCTATCGTAATGGAAATTATTATACCAAAGAGAAAGCTATACTAGAGATAGCTATGTATATCTTATGAAATCTAGCATTTTATGATTTCATAGTAACAAATACCAATCATAAAACGATATTTTATTTTTTAATGTCTTGCCACTGACAAAGGATTTTAAAGTTGCCATGTGCATTTTCCTAATGTAATCTCCATGATATCCTTAGTTTAGTAGGTGTGGTCATCTTTCTTTGAAAGATGAACCAAGTGAGAGTCAGTGAGATTGCTTCCTTTCCTCTTGTCCTAGACCTTCAGATACGTTGTGGGTTTTCTCTCCTTTTCCATTCTCATTTCTCCCATAATAGAGATATGCTCGCACATATCCTTCTCTCCTGGACACATAGAAGGACTATCCTTTCTGGCCCTTTATGGTTAGGAAGGGCCACGCTACTAATTCTGGTCAGTGAATTGCCAACAAAAGTACATGTATCTTTTGGGAACATACAGCATTATATCTCTGGTGCAAAATACTCCAACACCCTCTTCCTCTTTCAAGGTCACTTGTTCCCTAATTCCCCTGTTAGAGCCTCGTATTGAGACAGTGGGACCACAAAACCAAAGCTGCCAGGATAAGTTGAGCTACTGTTCTGAAGAGAGGAATAGAATTTACTTGAGTGAGAATTAAGTTTTGTGGAGTTAATCTTAAAGACATTGGAGGTAATTTGTTAATGCAGTGTAAACATTCTCACCTTATAAATGTAGATGCTTTTATGATGAATAGCAAATCTATACTTCAGCTTCTGAAGCCCCTCTTAATAAGGGTACCCACACTTTCCAGAGATTTTCCCAGTCCTCAACACTTAGTGCTTTCCTGGTGAGCTCCTACAAAGCTTCAATCTTAGCTCTATAATCATCTCTGGAAGTGCACTTAAAGTTTAGTCCCTGATCAATACTACTCCCCCCACTGCCCCACTCCTATTTCCCTCCCCCACATTACTGAAATAAAAAAGCTAGGCTATCCCCAGATTGCTATTCTTGCCAACTCTCTATCCATACCACTCTATAACCACTGATGTAGAAATGACAAAAAAGATCATGGAGTCAAACGATCCTCTGCAAATTTGAAGACGTTTGGAGCTGGAAGAAGTCATCAAGTGGTAGGATTAAGAATATAGAGGATGGAATCTGCCTGATCCAACGCCTGCATGACTCCTACAACAGAACAGAAGACAACACCAGTTTTCCACACAAATACCTCTAGAGAAAGGGCATTCACTGGCTCATAAAGCACTTCTTCCATCTTTGAACAAATTGACTCTTTAGACAGTTCTTCATTGTCTTTTGTCTATGTATTCCATCCAGGGCCTTGACTGCGCTACTGGGAAGTCACACTGATAAATCGGTTCTTCCTTTCCATGTAATTCTGTAAGAATTTGAAAACAGTTGCCAGGTCTTCCCCAGTTGGCCACAGTATCTCCCTTTTCATTTTAAGCATAACAAAAATAGTTTTAGAGGGAGATAGATCTGACCAAGATCCCAAAGCTAGTAACTAAAGCTTATGACTTTCAATCCAGTGTTCTTTTTATTTATTCATTCTTCTGTTTATTCAACAAATATTCTATGAGCATATAATACATACATAACAAGTAACACAGGGCTTACAATTTAAATATAGTTCAACTCCTGCCACAGAGGAACGAAAATTTTAGTAAAACATAAGACATGTGGACAGATAAAGCTACTGGAGTTAGAAGGAGGTGAAAGAAATTATACTCATTAAATGCTTTCTAAATGTCAAGCACTGCCAGGTACTTCATATATTATTTCATTTAATTTTTCAACTGCACTCTAAAGTTGACAGTATCATATCATTTTGCTCTTTCAGAAACTGAAAAAATGTTTCAGTTTGTCTGTCTATTGCTATAAAAGACACCACCCAATCATAGTGGTGTAAAACTTTTATTATGCCCACAGAAACCTTCAATGTCTAGAGGCTAAAATCATCTGGAGATTTCTTCATGTCCAAGTCTGAAACCTGAGCTGGGATGAGTTGAAAGTCGAGCTAAGCAGAGACTGTCTATCAGAAGTACCTACATGTGACCTGTTTATATGGCTTAGGCTTCTGATGACAGCTAGATTCTTCTAACAGAATCTAAAGTTTTGCAATTTCATTTCTAACATTTTATTGGTCAAGGTATCTATAAGGCAAGCATGGATTCACTTAGAAATTAGATACCAGTTCATAAGAGGGAAGTGAAAAGACCACACTGCAAAGGAAGCTGTATACAAGAGATATCATTACAACAAACCCTGAAGCTTTAAGCTGTACAGCTGGTATGGGGTGAAGCAGGTTATGAATCCAGGCCACTCAGGCTCCAACAGATTTTGCTATGGAACTTCAGGAGATGGGTAGATTATGTTATTCGTGAAATCTCCATGCAGGAGCTGCTATTTGGATTAGACATTAAAGGTGTGGGGAGATTTGCACATGGAGGCAAAGGGCATTTTGGATATGCAGTAAAGTGTGACTAAGTCACAGAGGTAGGCTTCAAGTTCTTCCTTCACTGTCTTCAAGTTATTTTTTATTCCAAAGGAACCTGGATAATTATCTTTTCCTAACAGTGAACAAAAGCAAAGTTCTTCCAACCAAAAGTTGTCTTTTTTTTTGGCCTGATGACAAGATCTCCTCAATGACTCTTACACAGAGCAACTGAGCTTGTGACACAACCAGGCTGCTGGCAGACAAAAAGTATAGGGCTAAATGGAAGAAGAAGCAGGAAAAAAAATCTCACTTTGGGAGACAGAGGGCAGGTTGAAATCCTCCAGAATGAGGTAGAATGTGATGACAGCTAGAACGCTTGCTCTGCAGCAGTGGCCTCCTGAGTTCCTAAGTAACCAAAATTAGCTAAATGAGCATTTGGAATGAGAATTTTAGGAGATTTTATTGGTCAATGGCGTACCCCATGAAAGGAGTCAGGCAAAAGTCAGATTCAAGCCTAAATCAAAGAAGAAGAGGCTTTCATGGTGATTTTAGAACACCCGTTGAAATGGCTTCATATGGTACAGTTTGGGATGGGATAGTCTTTCCATTGCATATTTTAAATTAGTTGTTATTAATGTGTAAAAAGTCATGATTTTAGTCTATACATTTTTTTAAATGGGGGAAAAATGAGCAAAAAATTCTAACAATTTCCAAAGCCCTCTCTCATCAGTCCCATCACCCACCTGACACATTCCCACAGACACTGTCATCTACATCATAGACCATTATATTATACATTTGTTTCATCACTTGCTTATTGACTATCACCCCAATGAGAATGTAAGTCCCTTGTGGAGAGTCAGTTTGTTCTGTGTCCTCAGCATTAAGAATTGCTTACATATAGTAGTCATTCAGTGTTTGTTAAATAAATTAGTCCCTAGGGAGGGGAAAGAGGGACTGACAAACTTGCTACCACAACCTTTTCTTTGGTCTTGGGAGGAAACACCTGACGCTGTAGTGCTGTCAATGAGGGAAGATTAGTTTTTTCGTTAACCACACCACAATTCCAAGTTCTATATGGCAGACTTGACTTCAGACAAATTTAAAATGCAATCTCAGATCTTCTACTTAGTAATCGTGTAAACTTAGCCTATTACTTAGCTTTTCTGAGCATTAATTTCCTTTTTGGGGAAAAATATATATCTATCAAAATATTGTTGTAAGTATCAAATCATGAAAGTATTTTACAGATGACAATGAGGTAGGGTTCTCAGTCATCTAGTTGGGGAGACCCCGGGTGACTTGTTGCCAAGGTTAGATAAGGGGTGGAAAAGGAAAAATATTATAATGATAATAATAATAAGAGAAATAATGGGTGAACAAACAGGAAGAGAGGGAAGCCAGGAGAAAAGAAAAAGAGACACATGTATTTTTTTTTAAAGAAAAATAAGAGAAGAGAGATAGGTAGAATGAATGGTAAAGAGGAAGAAGTTAAAAAAATAGGGAGTAAAAAGGGAGAGGAGAAGAGAGGAAGGTCAAGGAAGAATGTGAGGAAGGAAGAAAAAAATGATAAAACATATAAGAAGAAAGGGAGAGAAGAAAATCGAGCCAGAAGGGAGGAAGGAGAAAGAAAGAGAGGGAGAGAGGGAGATAGAGGGAGGAGAGAAGGAAAATGAAATGGGAAAAAGGGGAGAGAAATTTTTAAAATATAGTGGAAGAAAAGAAAAGCTGGAAAAGATTCAGGGAGAAGATAACTGGGAGAAAGAGAGGAAGAAGAAAGAAATTGAGTGGTCCTTGGGAGAAGGCCCGCAAGATTCCCACGGCAACTTTAGTGTCCAGTGATCACTGACTGGCCCCAAAATTCAGACTGTGGACCCTCTTTGAGAGCATCATTCCTCTATCTGACTATCCTTGCCTTGAGCAATCTTCCCAAGAGAAGCTCAAGCCAGCCACAACACAGAACCAGGGTCCCCAGACGGACTGGTATTCACTCCCCTGAACTAATCCTTCATTTCATGCTCTTCAGCCTCTCTGTTTGGGTCTGACAATTAGCACAGTCTTGGCCAGTATGCACCTCAGTGTTTACGGCATCATGTGGGCTCCAGCAGACACCAAAGCCCTGACTTTGTAGGAATTTACTCAGCCTATTACAGTGACTCATGCTCCAGTAATGAGTGTCTCTTTCAGGGGCTCAGCATTTGCTACTGATGCTCCTGCATCCTGTTTCCCTCAATGGCTCTATTTCCATACACCCCCTCCCGCACTCCCCCTCCCCCCAACACACTCCAGAATTCCCTAACTTTCCTCTTTGTGTCAACCTCTCTTGGAGTCAGGGAGTGACAGGAAGTAGTCACTGTAACTTCTATCTTGCAAAAATTCTGAGCCCTCCAGAGTCACTTGGTTAGATCAAGCCTATAAATAAGCCATATCAAGAAAATAAGGTTTATTTTTTCTTAGGGAGATATAAGGGAGGTCTCAAACCTGCTACCAAGATCCCAGACCTGAACAAAATGTTAACAATCCTTTATTCTCCTTTGTGTAATGTAGAATGTCAAAGATGAAAGAGAATTTGGTGACAATCCAAAGACTCAGCACATAGATGGGAAAACTGAGGCCCCCAAAAGAAAGAGACTTGCTCAAGATCTCAGTGATTGGTAATTAGATCTTGTACTTGTAATTTCTGATTCTTTTTTTCTTTCTATTATTTTAGTTTATTATTATTTTAGTTCATGTATCCATTCAAGAAAATAGTTGAGACAAGTTCAAAGGTCAGATCTGCTCTGAAGCCTTCCAAGAAGATTACAATTAGCATGGTCCCTACCTCCATCTTGTGCCTCCAGAACCCTGCTACACATACACTGACATTATGGATTTTACCACTGCATTTATCATCTTGTGTGTGAGGGGACTGTCACCTCTTCTAGACTGGGTTCTTCAGGACAGTAGTCTTATTCACTTATGTAACTTTGTCACTTGCACAAGGTCTGGCACAAAATAGATGAGTGTTTGATGAAGTAATGAATCAATAGTCTGCAATAGCTTCAAACTTCAAATTACTCACCAAACGGCAGGGGACACTATAGATTTAGCAGACTAACCCCTGTCTCAACCACCTCTTGCAACATGGCCCAAACTCTTTTGTGCACAGACACCACTCCTCTCTCTTGACCTCCTTATCCTTTATTTCCTCATACTACCTGGGCAATGTGTGCACCTTTCTTTCAAGAGATTGATTTGCATTAATTTAGAAGTTTTTGGAGATTTATCTGAACTTGAAAATGCAACAATAATTCCTTTATCCTATAGGGGCTGGCATGACCATTATAAAGATTCAAAGTTCCCTTTGCCACAGAGGACTTTTCTAGGCAAACTGAATCAAATACAGCTTTTAAAAGAAATAACACTGGGTCATTAAATCCCAGGGTAAAGAAAGGAGAAGGAGCCAGAGGGATGGTGAACTCACCTGCCAACTTGATTTGAATACTCTCTGATGTTTCTTATGTTCAAGGGAAGGAAGAAAACTCTAAAGAAAAAGATCCCACTTCCAAGACAAAGATGCACAGTGGTCTGCAAGTGGGCAAGATACAAACAGGCAGCCATTTCCACCAGGTAGGCTATAAATCCAGTCTTTATTACCTTTTATTATGTTGTTTCAACAGACTCTTAAAGACAGCGCAACGGTCGGTTGATAGCTGCACTAAATCTCTTTCATTTTCTCCTCATATTACTTTCACCTCCTGGATTTTTTTTTTTCTCTCTCTCTCTTCATGAGTCAAATTTTATTGATCTTCTCGGAGGACAGCAGTAGAATGGAAACATTGTTTATGATTGGAAAAGAAAACCCAACAACCCCCAAACCTCAAAACTGTGAGCTAGCAATGAATGTATGTGTGTAACCTGTACACATGTAGACCTAGTTATATGCATATATACATATATGTATACACACACACACACACACACATATATATACACATAAATTCATGTATAAGGCAGAATGGCAGAGGAGATACATAAATTCAATTTTGGCACAATGGTGACTGGGTGTGTGTGTGGCAGGAGTGAACATAAGAACAATTTACTGCCAACATGACAAAGACTGAAATGAAATCAAAATAAACTAAGGGTCACAATTTTTAAACGTCCTACTTAAAGAACAGAATTCTGTTAAGAACTGAAAAAAGTACCAAGGATACTATGAGGTGGTGAAATGAGGCAGAGAGGGGGAAAGGGGAAAGGAGAAGAAAGGAGAAAAAAAGGAGAAGGAGAAAGAGAGAAAAGAGGATGGAAAGGAAGGAAAATGGGAAGGAGAAGAGAGAAGAGAAGAATGGAAATAAAGTGAGAATGAGAACAAATTAGGGAAAGCTGAAGTTTAGGATCTTTCTGTGTAAGCTCTAAAGTATGGTTTAGAAACATTTTCTTTTCTTTTCTTTTCTTTCTTTTTTTTTTTTTTTTTTGAGTTGGAGTCTCACTCTGTCGCCCAGACTGGAGTGCAGTGGCTGCTCCCGGCCACCGCAGCCTTGCCTGCAGGGCTCCAGTGATCCTTCCACCTCAGCCTTCCCAGTAGCTGGAACTACAGGAATGCGCTACCACACCTGTCGAATTTTTTTGAGGTCTCACCAAGTTGCCCAGGCGGGTCTCGAACCCGCGGGCTCAGGCAATCCACTCACCTCAGCCTCCCAAGGCGCGGGATTATAGGCTGAGTCACCGAGCCCGACTTAAAAACATTTTAACTGCATTTGATAAAACAGATACAAAGTAGGTACTGAATAAAGATTTCCAACAAGTTTTTATTTTCTTTATTAATCAATTATTAGTGCCTCTTAGAGAAGTAGGTACTGATGCTGATCTCCTTATTACCCATTCTTAAATATGACTTTCATTCCAACACATCAAGCCCCTACCCCCAGCCCCATAGATGTTGGCAGTCACTTTTCTTTGAAGACTCAGTAATCTATTATACTTATTTTTAGTTAACTGAAATTCTACCTCATCCCTGACACTGCTTCCATCACCCTAAATTTCCTCTAAGTCCCTTGACCTCTTTTGGTATTGCTTCATGATATCTCTTGTCCATCAGACCTGGGAGACTTTTTTGTTTGCGTTGTTCCTTCCTTTTGATCTGATTGTCAGCTCCCTAAGAATCAGTATCACATGTACATCCTCAAGTTGGGCTGTTTTGTTTCAAGCCAGGCTGTATCTTTTGCTAGCTGTGTTATCTTGGGAAGCTACAATCCCACTAGAGCCTTTGTTTCTTCATCAGTTAAATGGGGGAAATATTAAGAGCTACATCATGGAGTTGACTCCAGCAGTAAACAAGGTGATAGATGAAACTGCTAACCCTATCCTGCTGTCCAACTTTTAGCCATTTTCTGTCTAAGAGGCAATGGGCAAGTGATATAAGTTGTGCAGTTTACATGACTCATCAGAAAAATAAATATAAAAAGCAACTCTTTGGGACATCCTGAGGTAGCATAATATGGTGGTTCTTAGCTAAGATCCTGAAGTCAGACTTCAAGAATTAAAATGCAAGCCGCACACATACTACTGTGTGACTTTTAGCAAGTTAATTAACTTCTCTTTGCATCTATTTCCTTATTTGTTAAAGGATGCTAGAAGTACCTACTCAATAGCTCTCTTGTGGAGATTAAATGAGCTTATTTGGGTAAAGTGTTTAGAACAGTCCCAGACACATAGGCAAGTCTTAATATATGTTAGCAATTATTATTGCGATTTGAGTGAAATGATATACATAAAGGACATAGACACATAGTAGGAAGCAGCTCATCAAGTGATAATCCCCATTTAGGAGATAAAAATCCTCTGACTCCCAGGGCTAAAGTCAATATAGACAATGAATAGCAAGGAAATGTAATTTTTATCTTCTATAGTCAAGGTGAATGCTTGATGCCATCATTATCAAGAATTTGTTTTTCATTAGTATTTCCTATGCTTCAATATTTTGTTCAGGTAGAAAGCCCTATCAGATTGGTGCCCAGACCTTGCAAACTCACCAGATAGAAAACTTTTGTTGTTTCTAATGAGCAAACCAATTCTTTAAGGCTTGTTAGAATTGCCAAACAGGGTCTCCTGCTGGGCAGCTTCATTTACTTGGCATCTCCCACTGAGAGACACCAGTATCATTCACAGAATGGAGAAAAGAGAAGACAGAAAATTGAATGAGAAATACAAACTTAAATGCTGAAATTTGCCATCACCTTCCAGAGAATAGGAACAGATTCATTTAAAAAACAAAAACAAACAAACAAAAACAAAAAACCATAAATTTTAGGAGTTAGGTAAATACATTGCATTTATATACTCCATAAATGTCAGAGCTAAACAATGACATTTAAGACACCCTACAATGACAACGCTCCAACTGATTGAGAGCAGCTGCTGGGAGTAGTGAGTAAAGATTCCCAGAATCCTAAGATTCTGAGGCTACATCCTAGCTCAGTGGGACAGTGTTATTACAATCTATTGGTGATATCTGCCATGGCCAAGGAGTTGGACAATGTTGGACCAACTTACCATGTTCTATTTCTGATCTAGTTCAACTTCCTAATGTTACAGATGTTTTCAAATTCCCTACATTGGAAAAGGAGTTTAGACTATGTTCATTTTTAAACGGCATTTTAGTGCATGCAAATTTACTGAAATATTAAGAGTTGAATAAATAAGAATGATTTGTGCATTCTTGGCAAGCAATTGAATACAGTTAAACAGATTTCATGAACTCTTGAATAATGTTATTTCTTGAATACTTTAAACCATCTTTTCCCCATCCCCATTGGTAATTTTGTTTTTAATCTTTACTACCTACTAAAAATGGACTGATGTGTTAAAATCCTTACTGATTCTAAAATAGTAAAGTGTACAAATATAAAAAAACCTTTACTGATTCTAAAATAGTAAAGTATACAAATAAAGTGGACCTTACCAGGAATTTGGGAATAAACAAAACAAGAAAACATATATTATTATTGTGGGCTGGCTTCCAAGAGTTTATCTTGAAGATGAGTTTTGTTTTTTGTATTTTTTTAAGGTGATTTATGGGTTCATGGATATTTTGTGGCTATTTTTTTTTGTTGCCCTAACAGTAATGCTAATGATAGCAATTGTTTGTTTTTAACACTGGAATTTTTTTTAAGTACTCTTATACTATTTCATTTGATCTTCATGTTAGTGCCATGAGGGAACCATGGAAAAAAATTTATTCCCAATTAATAGAGGAGGAAATTTAGTTTCAGAGGTAATTTGTGGAAAACGTCAACAAAATCCTATTTTCACTCAAATTCTTCTCTCTCTTTCTCTATCAATTGAAGATTGAACGAATGCCACTGATTAGATCCAAAAGTTTAGCCTCCTACATCTCTCTCATCGACCCTAATATCCCTGGACAATTAACAGGTATATGTCAAGCTTCAAATTATTAAATGCTAGATAAAAAGCACAGGATTCTGAAATAAGTGAATGAAGAAAGTTACTCTCAGTGGTAGCTTTAGAGGATTTAAGAATGAGAGGGACTGAGTTTGATTCTCAAAATTAGATAAAACAAAAAGGAGATGGGAAAGAAAGGCATCTCAGTGAAGTTTTAGGAAAGTGGTGTAAAATCCTTATCTTGAAATTTAGTAGGAAAAAAGGTATACAGTTCCTTGAAGTTAAACAAATGAAGGAACATAACTGGAAGACTATTTCTGACTCCTTGTGTTTTTTGGTTGCCACATCTACAGCTGGCATAGGTCACACAAGTGACTCAGTGGTCACTGACCTTGTTCAAATATACTATGTGGTTTTTAGTGACAAATAAACCTGTCTTAACTTTTTTTTTTTTTTTTTTTGCCACTTGCTAGATGTGTGGCCTCAAACAAATACTTCATTCCCAGACCTTTACTTTCCTTTTTTTCTTTCTGCTTTTTGCTTAATTTGCCTGGAAGGAAAAATGATATCAGTTTTGTAAGGTTGGCATAGGATCATCACAACCTACAAAGAGCACCTGTTGTATAACATGTGCTCAGTGTATTCATTCTCTTTCTCATATCTTACTGTCAGAAGCACTTATTTGACTCAAGAGGAAAGAAAATATTTGATTTTCTCTAAATAGAACCAAGCCTGCTGATGAGAGGATCAGTGCTGAAACTGAACTTTGTGTGTATGTGTGGCATAGGGTAGAACATCTCATCAGTTTCTAACATTGTTCAGCTAGAGATTTAGGGTAGATTTATAGAAAAACATAGTAGTGACTCTAAATTAAACCAACTTGGTAAATTGTTCAGGGATTGTGATGCTTTACAGAAAAAAAAAATTACTTCAAGTCTTCAGTAGTTTACAGCTTGATCTAGCAGAAGTCAGTTTTTGAAAATTTTACTAAATGCTTATTTAATGAGTTTGAGGCAAGTGACATAATCTATTATGCACAAGGACAGATAATGCTTGTTGTAATAAGCCCCTTTTCGTACAATAAGGCTTAATTCATATGGACTCAATGGGGTGAGATGAGAAAAACTGGAAGTATAGGATTTCGTAAAAAATGAAAACATATACGCATACCTCTTTACCTGTACCTATAATTATGTACACAAGTATATATGTATGCAAGTAAATATGCATATTTTTTTGACATGCAAATGACAAGTCTACTAACTACATCAAAATATTTTCTCAGTAAAGATCCTTGTAGGATAGATAAGAAACTATTACAATTAATATACCATTTAATACCATGCATGTGAATATATTTTTAATTTTATTTATTTATTTTTTTTGAGATGGAGTCTCACTCTTTTGCCCAGGCTGGAGTGCAGTGGCACACTCACGGCCACCATACCTCCACCTGCTGGGCTCAAGTGATTCTTCTGCCTCAGACTTCCAAGTATATGGATATTTCTAAAAAGTAGAGAGAAGTAATTTCTATTATTAAGCTGTCTTATTAAATAAGTTTACCCTACAATCTTTCTTAATGCTATATGGTTTGCTAAATAAAACAGTTTTAATAACATGTGTGAAGGCTTATATCAGCCAGCAAGTTAGATTGCACAAGTTGACCACCATTATTAATCAACATGCTTTGGGTACAAATATTCAGTCAGATGTTAGAATAAACTTTATCTTCAGAGAGGTATCATGTTGATCTGCCATTACTTTTATTATCATTGCAAATTGAAAGAACTTAACAATCATCAGGACCTCTGTAGGAACTGAAAAAAGTAAGGATAGATGATGTTTCTTGGGGAGGACAGGTAAAGCATAAAAGTTACCTACAGAAGGCCAAGTGGCTGGTGGGCTGGAAGCTTGTGATGATGTTTATTATCTAACATGGAATAGGAATGGATAAAATGTGTCATCTCTGGGAACAGAACTAGATGATGGGCACAGATACCAACCAAGATTCTTTCATTTATTCAACACATTTTGGAGTATATACTATGTGGCAGTATATGTGTTTAAAATATCATCTGCATATGAACATAGTCAAAGTGTATAACAGAGTCCTTGCCCTTACAGTTTATTTCTAATACACTCTCTCTGAAAGTGTGATCCCTGGGACAGCAGCATCAGTATCACCTGGAAATTTCAAGAAATTTTTGAACCCCCCCTTCAGACTTGCTGAATCAGAAGCACTGGGGTGAGACTTCATCATCTACATCTGTTAGAGATTTTGAGAACCACTGGTTTAATGGAAAGTGTTCTATAACTTCAGTCCCACAAAGCTACCCTGACAAAGAAAGTGTGAATGGGAAGCAGAGCTGAAAATGGCAGGAAAGTTGTTGGTAAGGCCCCTTGATTCTCGCCTGTCTCTGTGTAAACATGCCACTTGGTATTTCTGTGAAATTGCTGATGCATACAGTCCCAAATGTTCTGCTCACTAGAGTTACTAAAGAGCTGTTCATTCATTCACTCATTCATTCATTCTACAAATATCTGTGGAACATTTATATTAGGCATTCTCTCCCAGACATGCTGATGTAGTGGCAAAAAAGACAAGCATTATACTTGTTCTTATGGAATTCAGAGAGACAAAATGACTTGTCCAAATATAAACAATAATAACACTGTAAAAATTACAAAAACAAAGAAAATGTTATAAAATTGAACACCTGTATGTGTTGCTTTGGCAGGGGTGTCAGGAAGTACCTCTCTGAAGAAGAAGCTAAACTGAAGGATGAATAGACATTAACTGAGAAAAGATACCAGTCTGAGCAAAGGTCTAGAGAGAGGCAAAACCTCATTGTGCTCGAGGAACTCAAAAGAATAAGCCCAATTAGAGTGCAGAGAACAGAGGGAAAGTTGTCTGGTTTCAGACTGAAACTGTATAGGTTGGTAGAGACCAAAGCATACAATCTGGGAGGACACCAAGAACAGGGAAAAGAGAAGAGTTCATTTAAGTTTAAAATGATCACCATGGTTGCAGGGAGAAAAGTGGATGAGAGCGGATCAATGGCAGCTGGAAGACCAGCCCAGAGGAGCGGCTGCCACAGCTCAAATTAGTATTGAAGAGATAAATTAAGTCATAATGAGGTAGGGGAGCAGCAAGCAATGCAATGGCTTAAAAAAGCAAGAAGCCAGCCACAGGAGTAACACACAGGAATGGCTTCTAAGCTATTTGGGCTCAGAGATCCCCCCTGGACTAGGCAATCTGGTAGAGAGAAGGGGTATTCACCAATGTAGCATTACTTTAGTGACCATAGGTAGGTCCTTGCTCAGAAATGTCTTCTTCTTTTTGTCACCAATCCACTCTTACCTCTGAGTTTCTTTTTCCTAAGTATTGTACTCCCACTCTTATTTTAAAGTGCAAATGCTCTGGGGAATTAAAGCTCTGAACTGTCTTTGAGAATGCTGAGCACATCAATTCCCCTCCTGACAGGGGCAGGTTACAAGGTTCCTTGGTTACAAGGCTGATGCTCTGCTGTGACCCTGGTTTCCCTCTGACCCAGGTCAGGACAGGATGTGATGTGACTGACACTTCTTACCCCACATGTGGCCTCTGGTGACTGAAGGTTGACACCTTCAGTGGCCCTCCCCCCAGGGTGCCCCATCATGTCTCCTCTTGGAGCTGACAGCACATTGGCATTGCTGACAAATGACTCATTTCCAGCCACATAAAGTGGCTTCAATCTTCCCTTTTTGAAGTCTCACAGATTACCTCCTCCGCCTCTTGCTTTTCTGACAACTTCACTCCAGCAGTGCATTATGTTAAAAACCACACTTATTATGCAAGAGAGGGTCTAGCACAATTAGAGTTCAGTTTTTGTCACAGACGTTGATATGCCTGAAATGACCTGCTTAGCTCAATGCTCTTACAGGCCTGTGACCAGCACAGCTAGGGCCATGGGACTCAATGTCCTCCCTACAGTATGACCCATCCTCAGAGGGAAAAGGGACTGTTCCTCCTGCACTCTTTTAGATCTATTTAAATGTGGGATGCCACCATGAACCATCGCCCAAGTCACAAAGTAAAGTGCTAATTCAGATTCCTTCTCCACCTTTATCCCTCTTACTTAGCCAGTCACCAATTTCCCTTATTTTATTTGCTTTGACATCTCTCCAATGGTCCACTGCCATTTACAATATTGAAAAATCCTCTATGTCCACATCTCTGCCGCCGGTCCTGCCCCTTCCAAAACAGTCTCCAAAATAATTGTTCTAAAATGCAGCTTGGTTCATCTGCACTCATTGCTCTTGACCGTTTAATAGCATCCCACTGACCTTGGTATAAAGACTTCAACTTAGAATTCAACGATGTCTCTAAATGCCTCTTTACTCTGGACTCCCTTCACCCAAACCCTGTTATGCAACTAGTTATCAAGCTACTTGGAGGTTTACCCTACTCATGGACTCCTGTACACCTTTGCTTAAGCTCATTCTTACCTGGAATGCTTGATTTTATCCCTTCTCTACTTCACTAATACCTTCTTATCCTGCAGGGCTCATTATACCCCTAGGAAATCTTTTATGAAATATCCTCCCCAGAGGGATTAAGGGTCCTTTTAGAGGCTCAAAGTTTCTCCACTCCCCTCTATCCTGACATGAATTTCACTAATACATTGATTCTTTTACTTGTCTTCTGTCCCACAGAACTATGAGCTCTTTGAAGGCACAAGTGGTGCCTTAGGCAACTCAGTACACCCAGAGACATATACAGTGAAAGGTAATGCCTATGAACAACTCATCTTTCCAGCCTACAGTTCAGTTTTGGTAACAGCTAGTGTGTGCATTTTGATCCTCCATATATGACACATTTCACCATCTATTACCCCATTTAATCTTCACAACAAACCTGTGAAGAAATCATTTTAACTGATTTTACAGATGAGAAAACTGAGCTTCAAATAGACTGAGTAACTTCCTCATTTTCATGCAGCTAGTAGAAGGCAGTGTGGTACTTGCTGAGGGACATCTACATGGATTGGGATATGAAGCTGCTATAGTTATAGAGGTAGGCCATGAAGGATCAGAAAGAATTTATCAGTTGAAGTAAAATGGGGTGAGTGGGAAAGCAAGACAGAAAGTGTGTTCCTAAAAATCAACATTGTCATGAGGAAAGATAGAGAAGTATGAGGTGGGAAGACAGGTAAGTAAATGTCCCAGTCTGAATGCATTCCTGCTGATTACTTGATAGGTGATCTGAGACAGTTGCCTAAATTCAGTTTTCTCATATGTACAATGAGATAATAAATTCTCCTAAGTCCTCAGATTATTGGAAATATAATGTTGTAAAGATATATTATTATTGTAAAGATATGTGTGCATGTATGTGTGCGTATATATATATTCATATATAGAAAGATAGATAGATATACCTCTATATACCCATATCTATCTATCCATCTACCTATCTATCTATCCTTAAGAACATATTCTTTTTAAAAAATTTTTTTTATTTTAAAATTGTGGGGTACAATTCAGTGTTAGGTATACAAATATTCATTGTGCAGGTACCCTTGTTGATGAGGTGTGCTCTCCCCTTCCCCAGGCAGTTTCCCACTACTGCCAATCCCAACTCCCCACCCCCACACCCCCGCAGTTTCCTGCTACTGTCAATCCTTTTCTTATAGTATTATGATAGTCGTTCAAGGTCCACTTATGAGTGAGAACATGCGATACTCAGTTCTTTGTTTCTGTGAAAGATCCCTTATTATTATTGACTCAAAGTCCATCCAGGTTGCTGCGAAGTTCATGATTTTGTTCTTCTTTATGGCAGTGTAATATTCCATTGTGTATATGTACCACATTTTTTTTATCCAGTCTTCTTTTGGTGGGCAGCACAATTGGTTCCATGTTCTTGCTATTGTAAACAATGCTGTGATAAACATACATGTGCAGGTATCTTTTTTATAGAGTGATTTGAGTTCTTTCAGGTATATTCCCAGTAGAGGGATTGTGGGGTCATATGGAAGGTCGATTTTCAGAACCTTTAGGAATCTCCACACTGTTTTCCACAGAGACTGTATGAGTTTATACTCCCACCAACAGTGTAGAAGTGTTCCCTTTTTGCCACATCCTCTCCAGCATCTGTTATTTTTTAAGTTATTGATGATGGTCATTCTACCTGGAGTTAGATGGTATCTCAGTGTAGTTTTGATTTGCATTTCTTTGATGACTAGTGAGGCTGAAAATTTTTTCATGTATCTGTTGGTAGTTCATATGTCTCCTAAGAACATATTCTAACAAACATCAATGGCTCATCATTTAGTAGCTATTTCTAATACTGTTATTCCAGTTATCTGCTGTTATGAAAGAAACTACTACAAAACTTTGTACTGTCAAACACTCATGTTTTTTGTGCATCAGAATAGTTTAGCTGGGAGGCTTGTCTCTGACTGATGCAGCATTAACTGGAGCATCTACTTCCATGATGACTTCTTCAGTCACTCATCAGGTGCCTGTGCTGTTATTTGTATAGGGAAAGGATGCTACTTGTTAGTTAAGTGCCCAGCTCAGATTGCTGACCAGATTGCATACAAAAATCAGATAGACCAGAATGCTTTCTCCACATGGCTTGGACTTTTTCACAGAGTTGTGACTTGTTTTCCAGTGAGGAAAGAGGCCAGAGCAGAAGCTACAAGTCTTCTTATGAGATAGTCTCAGATGTTGCAGAAAGTCATTTCTAACATATTATCTTTGTCAAATAAGTCAGGACAGCCAACCCAGATTCAAAGGGAGGCACATAGACTCCACCCTCCAAGGGGAGTTTGACAAATCATTTGTGGCCATCTTTAATCTACCACATGACTACTACTGGTGATACTACTAGTGCTATTATGATATTGAGAAGCAACAGCAGATACTTTACTGTGATGCGCATATAAAGTGTGCATGAAAAAAGAATGATTTGGGGATGAAATCACTAAGAAGCTGCTACACTGATGTGGTAGAGCAGAAAGAAGCAACATACTAAGTTCTCTACTATACCCCACAAAACTAGTGAGAACTAAGCAAGTGAATTTTCCAACCCCAGGGGGTATGTGTATAAACCAGGAAGTCAGGAGCTACACTCTGAAAAAGAGTGAGAATGTTAGGAGCATCCCTGGGATTTCTTTTCTGACTCACCTGAAATGAAGCAGCCAACTCTCCCAGCCTCTTTCTGTCTCTTACCTGATGGAGGTCACACTGAGTTGTCTTTTTTTTTTTTACAAACTGGAAGTAAGAGGATAAAAGGTCTCATCTATCTTGGCCATCACAAGCCAGAGTTACTCATGGGGAACAAGGCAGGAGGCATAAAGAGGACACAGCAAAGCGGATGTTGTACATGAAAGATACTTTCTAGCACAATGTAGTTCACATTCTTCCCTTACAGTGTTCATTTTTTTTTTTTAACCATGTGGGTTTTTGTCACCACAAGATACGTATGGCCTCTTTTCTCAGTTCATTGATCTGGTTTAAAACACACACACACACACACACACACACACACACACACACACACACACACACACCTCTTTGGGACTGACCTGTTCTTATCTGTTAATTCTATTAATGTCTTTGTTATAAGCTTGCAACCTAAGAAAGATCTAAATAATTTAATGTCTTCTCCTGTTCTTCTGATCTTATGAATTTCTGACACTAATAAAACATACAGAATTAAATACTCTGATAGAAATACATTCACAGACATAATTTCACACATACATATTTCAATCTCAAATATACCCCACTCGGATGATAAATTATATGATGCCTAGCTTTCAAACACGCAAAGTACATCCCTCAACAAAACATACCATTCACAAACATACACACATAAGCAAACATATTTTATTCCCCTTCTCACAATTACACACAAATATAATCAACCACTCCGAAATGTACACACACACACACACACACACACACACACACACACACACACGCACTCATCAGAACACAGAGACATCCTCAACTTCTAAATGCACACGTTCTAGCCGGGCTGGGTGGCTCAGCCTGTAATCTCAGCACTTTGGGAGTCTGAGGTGAGTGGATTGCCTGAGCTCGCGGGTTCGAGACCCACCTGGGCAACTTGGTGAACCTCATCTCTACAATAAACAAAAATTATCCGGGCATGGTAGCGCACACCTGTAGTTCCAGCTACTTGGAAGGCTGAGGCGGAAGGATCGCCAGATCCCAGCAGGCCGAAGCATGGTGGCCGGGAGCAGCCATTGCACTCCAGTCTGGGTGACAGAGCGAGATTCCTACTCCAAAAAATAAAATAATAAAATAAAATTAATGCACACTTTCAAATCCTTGCCTAAATTGTCCTCCTCATACAAACAGTACATACCCATTTGCACACAGACACTAATAGACTATCAGACTCAAAATGCAGAAGAGAAATCTAGAAAAGCAATACACAAAGAAAAAACATATATATAGACGTGGAGACTAACACATTTTCTCTATACAACACATATTCCCTATACAAATGGCATTTCCCAGGAAGCTATTAACACCCCATGGACACGCAAAAATGCCCATGTATGAATGAATTATTTCACATATACATACTGCAGATGAATCTAAGCATCTATTTTTATTGAAAAAATTGTGGTAGAATAAAACATCTACTTTTAAGTACAAAATTATACACAAGATATTAACAAATAAAACACACCCATGCATAATCTTTCTCTCACATACATACACACATAATCACATACACTTCTGACCATAGTTTTCTTCTCCTGTCGATACTTACCCTTATTTTATCTTAAAGTCCAGTCTTTTAAAACATTATTACTACAGAAATCTCCCCGGAAACAAACGAGACCTCTCCTCTTTTTAACACAGACCTCCGAGTGCAGATACTCCCTCTGTCCAAGATGATTCCTGCCTCCCTTATGACACTGACTCACTGCCCTGGTCATCACCGTAAACTCTAGAAACACTTTTGCAATTCTTTAATTGGCCCCAGCCTAGACAGACTAATAGTGCTGGAAGTCTCAGAGGACAAAGAAATAACACTTAAGAAGGATGACTGTTAATAATGAAAGCAAAAGGCCGGGTGCTGAGGGAAACAATTGAACCCAGATCAGGACCTCAGCTCTAGTCTTATCTCTGTCACAAAATTGCCGGGGAACCTGGGGCAAGTTCCTGTCACTCTCCAGTCCTGGTCCCTCCACCTGTGAAATTAGAGGTTTAAACTTGATGTTATAATTTCTATGATTCCTAAAGCGTTCATTCAAAGTATGTGAACATTTTTCAACTGAAAACTGCTAGCAGGTAACAACTCTTATTTTGATTAAAATAGGGCACTGAATCATTCTGCCTAAGTGGTATAGGAAAAGGTGAGCAAAATTTGGGATTCACATACCTCAGTTCAAATTCCTGCTCTGCCTGAATTAATTAAATGAATTCAAAACCATTTATTTAGCAGCTACCTCATGCTAAGTACAGGACAAGAGACTCACCTGAAGCAACCTTTGTCTTTGCAATTTAGATGGAAAAAATAATGCAGAAATAAATAATCTGGGTATAAATTATTTACATGCTATGAAGATATATTTCTGTCATATTAGCACTTCTACAATAATCAACCTCCCTTTTCTTTTTTTATATTATCCCACTTCTTTTTCTGACTTACACACATCTTGACTTACAAAAGTCCAGACAAGTTCCAAAGCCACTTTCCAATTCATAGACGTTTTGGCATTGAATCTTATTTCTCATAGGACAGGAAGGGCTGAGTAGCCCATAACCTGTTCTTGAAGTTGTGCAGTACTGTGCAGTGCTAATACTTAATTTCATTACTTTTATTTATCCAGCCTTGGGTACTTTAGCTCGTTGGGTTCCAGCCGCGATTAATTGGTAGAGCTCCCACTGTCTCCTGATTAGCTGCTTTTGATTAGGGCCTAATGACTTCATTTGGTCCCTAATTCAGGGGGATGAGTTGCAAAACTGCCAGCAAACTGCTCAAACAGAATTACATTTTCCCAAGCCCTGAAGACATCACTTAGACTCTGCATACACAGCATTCTCCTTCCCTCCTTCCTCTTCTTCATTGCCTCTGGACTACCCTGCACAGAAGCAAGACAGAAAGGAAGACTGCAACCCAGCTCCTGGCTGCTAGAGCAGATGTCACACAATAAAGGCCTGGAAGTCAACAGGCTGGCTCCTAGGAGGAAGTCGCCCCCACAGCACCAACTCCTGCACTGTGCCTGAAGGAAAGGCTTGATGTCCATGAATTTCCCTGAGGTTTTCACCTGCCACACTTGCTACTTGCTTTCTTGATACACGTTGCTACATGATACCCTCCAGACCTTTGCCCTGATCTTTGGCTACAAATATCCAGAAGCCTTCAACCAATAACCCACAGCAAAGGTCAGAAGACACAGAGAAAACCATCTGCACCCCAGGATCCAAACAGCTTGGATCTCCCAGACCACTGACCCTAACTGTACTAGGAAGCAAGGTGGTCCCAGATACACAATCTTACTTAAGGATTCAAATCCCCTTGGGATACAAGTTTAGTTTACAGATTCCCAATCTTTGGAGAACCACCCTAGACGATTCTTATGTAGTCTAAAATTTCATTCCACAGACTTATTTATTTTTCAAAAGTAAGCAATTTGCCAAGCATATGTTTAACACTTAACATATGCCAGATACTTTATTAGTGTCCAGGAAAACACTGGTGAATAAGAACTCTTTAGCCTCTAAGAACCCACTGTTTACTATAGAGACAAATCATTTGATTGATAGGTCAATACTCTATAGAAAGTGTCTGGTATATAATAAGTGATAACTACAATATATACAATGTATATATGTATACGTATGCTTTTGTGTATATATGTGGTATGTATACTTTTCTGCATATGACTGTGTGCATGTATATAATGTGTACACATTTGTGTGTGTGTGTATATATATACATGAATATGCTTAAATACAAAACATTTAAAATTTATAAAGATAGATGTATTCTCCATTTATTCAGTCCTTAAGGTGATCTCCCCAGAGTCGACTGCTGTTAGCAGCCGCTTGTGCTCCCTTCTAACATTCCATATTCATGTACACACATTTTTAAATGAGAAAAGAGGAAAAACGTGACTTACTCAAAGTAAGGTGACAGCAGTGGAGGCTATTATGGCTCCCATGCTGTCAAGTCCAGTGCTCTTTTCCTAAAAACATTGAATACGCCTCTCTGGCTCAAGAAACAGGTCTAGCAATCACATGTTGATTAGATACAGGGTCAAGAGCACTGCATCTTGCATACCAACAAAGAACTAAAATAGAATGTAGTCAGGACAAAGGGTGGCAGGAGGCAAAACTATACAAGAGCTCCTAGGACTAGAGGACATCATTCACACAAATTCTTTCAGAATTGTCAAATGCTTTCCCTAATTCCTGTCCCTTGACTTCTTATTAAGTTTGAACCATGCATTAAGCAGATGCTCAGAGTCTGGTGCCCACTCCTGCGTGGGCTTGACGTCTGCATTTGACTTAGTTTCGGACACAAGTCATCCCTAATGCTGGTTTGCCCTATATCAGTGAATGATGGTGTTTCATTCACACCTCCTATATATTCCAGCTCAGCTCAGTTCTTTGTGTGTGTGTGTGTGTGTGTGTGTGTGTGTGTGTGTGTGTGTGTGTGTGTGTCTGGCCTCCAACGCCTATCAAAGACCCTCTAAGTCAAATGATCTTCATAGATATAGATGATATATAGGCGAGCTCTGCAGTGAGTGAAGTAACACAGTGGAAAAAGCACGATTTCCAAAGACACATAGACCTGGTCTTTGATTCCTTTACCATGATAACAGATAAACTTGAGTAAGTCACAGAACTGCTG
The DNA here is from genome assembly GCF_000164805.1 of Carlito syrichta. Classification (NCBI taxonomy): domain Eukaryota; kingdom Metazoa; phylum Chordata; class Mammalia; order Primates; family Tarsiidae; genus Carlito; species Carlito syrichta. The sequence goes on from NW_007231935.1 coordinate 58,832, forward strand.
TAATAGGATAGAAAGCATTTCCAGTTGTAAGCAAAGGCAAGTTAGTACCAGGAGTCAAGTCATTTAAGGGTCTACGGGGCAAATCAATGTGTTTAGAACAGAAGATTGATACACATCACTTATCAGTGAGATGTTGGCTATGACAGCATCCCATGAAGAGCAGGTTCTCGATGGATGTTTGATAAGTAATGCTGAAATAAACACAAACCAAACTGGTGGGAAAGACTGAGGTGAACCCAGGAATTTTGCCAAATTGACTCAAAATACTAACTTGGGAAAGCCACAAAACAGGTTTATTTTGTATATACCCCTGGAGTTCCCAAGAGACTGACACAACTCCTGGTCAGTAAGTGGAAGTCACACATACCATGCAGTGATCAGACAAATAGAGGCACCAGGATTGTAGCTGAAATTGACTGAGGAATAAGCCTGCACTGGATTTTGTACAATCTTGAAAATGCTCTACCTTGTTTTCCATGTCTTTGCCTCTTCTTCCCTGCACAAACTGAGATAGCAATAAATTGACAAAATGTACCAAATTGTATTCTCTTCAGGTTGCTGAATTAAAACTTCCTTCCAAACAAATGTATCTAGGGGGATTTCAAGCAAGCATTATCCCTGGGGGAGTTAGTGATGCACTCATAGCAAATCAGACATTAAACACCTGTGTTTTTTTGTGATTTTTGGAGATGGATAGGGGAAAAGGCATCATTGGAAGGATGGGAGAGGTAGAAGTATTGCTGCAAATAAGCTGGACAAACTCCTGATAATTTTTTTTTTTTTAATTGGAGTCTCACTCTGTCACCCAGACTGGAGTGCAATGCCATGCTCACAGTCACCCCAGCGTTGACCTGCTGGGCTCCAGTGACCCTTCCACCTCTGTCTTCCAAGTAACCAGAACTACAGGCACGCACTGCCATGCCTAGCTATTTTTTTATTTATTGTAGAGATGAGGTCTCTTCAAGTCACCTGGGCTTGTCTCGAACCCGTGGGCTCAGGCAACACTCACTTCAGCCTCCCAAATACTCGCCTCCCAAAATACTCTCCTTGGCCACCCAAAGTGCTGGGATTACTGACTGAGCCACTGAGCCTGGCCTCAAACTTCTGATTCTATGACTCTACCCTGACTCCTGTCTTGTTCATAGCATCATTTGTAATTACATCTGCCATTTATTAAGCACTTTCTAAATACTAGGAAATGTGCTAAGCACTTCACACACATTATTTAATTTACTCTCCATAACTACCCTGTTAGGAACACATTATCGCCTCCATGTAACAAAGAAACTTTAAATCAGAGAGACCAGTTAACTTACCTAGTGTCAGATTGTAAACTAGTGACTAGTGTCACATTGTCTCTGTGATTCCCAGGCATGTGTCCTATTTCTTTCACTCTATTTCTTTCTATTGAAAGGTCTGGTGTGAGGTACTGCTTTAGGGCAGAGTGAAGCTGCTCAATAATGAAACAAACAGAAGACAGTGAGAAATTGTTTGTCTCTACCCTAGTTTGCAATCCAGAAAATGTGACCCAGCTAAATCTGAGATCAGAGATGGTTTTTTGAGAGAGAGAGAGCATTTGGGCTGAAGATAACAGAAAGCTAAAGTTCAATCCAGCAGGTTGGAACACTGAATCTGAAGAATAAGTTAGTAGCCAGCAAGTGGCAGGGAAGCATAAATGACTGACCTTAGAGAAAGGCAATGTGGAGATACAGAGTGTTTGTGGTATTCAAAAATCAGTCGGTATGAGGAGACCCCATAGGCAATTATCACTAACCAGTAAGCAGTCTAGTGTTTCAGAAAAGGAATCTTGCATCTTGAAAAGAAGAGGCAGGTTCCAGGGACAGAAAACAAGACGAAGTCCTGCAGTAATGTCAGGTAATTTAGGTATCAACTGAGAGAAGATACCTAGGGTCATCCTGTTAGGAAAATACAGGAGCCCATAGCTAGGTCATAAGGGGACAAGCATATAACCTTGCTAGATGCAGTATGTCCTGATTCCTGTTCTGTATCTTTTCACTTTGTGATATACCAAGTAGTTGGGGCTGAGCTGCATGTGAGCCTCCAGTGACTCCCAAGTGCCTAGAAAGGAGGCAAAAGCAGGAGTAGGTTAGGATTTGGTGATGTGAGGATATGGATGACTGGGTGAGTCAGACAGGAAAGGGCAGAAGAAAATTGCAAATCTAATAGATAACATTGAAAAGGTTAATTAGAGCCAAGATGTTAAGCCCCTTAAATACTTGGCTATGATGATTTGACTTTTTCCAGCAGTCACTGGAAGCCATTGAGAGTGAGCAAGAAGGATTGTTCATAACGTGTCTAGAGCCCTACTTTGAGATGAATCTGGTGCTAATGCATACACGTGGGAATGGATAGGAGAGAAGTCAAGTATTCCTAAAGAATTCAAGCAACATCACACTGACAACAGACACACCTAATGAGTGGAGAGGAAAATGGCATTCAAACTTGATAAGCATCATCCTCACGATTTTAAGCTGTTTCCTCTTTTCATGTGCTATTCCTCTGTCTCAACCCATCCACCAATTCATTTAATTTCTTCTTGCTTTCAGCAGATATTTTTGTGAGAAACTAATTCCACAGAAAATTTGACTATAGTTTCTCTCCAAGGTTTTACTTTTACTCTGTACAAGTATGACCATGATCTTTTCCAAAATGTGTGTGCTATCTTCTGTTTTCCTATCTTAAACTGAGACAATATGTTAAAGGTGAGGTTGTTAATTTGACAAAGAACACTTTTTTAGTTCCTTCTAAAATGCTACATGAAATATCCTCCTAAAACTTCACTAAAGAAATCTGTAAGAAACCTAACATCAACACTCCATCCCTGACAAATTTAGATCTCAGCACGATGGAGACATATACTCTCACAAAATTGAGCACTGATGAGTAAAGTAATATTTCTGCATGTGAGGCTGAGGATCTGGATTTAAATTCTGACTCTGCAACTTCATGGTTTTGTGATTTTAGACAAGTCACATAGCCGCTATAAGCCTCCATTTCTCCCACTGTAAAATGGGAATGATCATCTCTGTCTTACCTGAGAGGATCATTGTGAGGATCAAATAAGATAATGCACAAAAAAGATTTTTTTTTAAATTTAACTACAAAGTATTGCTCAAATAAAAAGAAGTTATTCCATCATCCATGATTCCTTTTCTTTACAGGTTTTCATGTACTTCCAAGCCCAAATGAGAAGCCCCTAATGGCACATGATGCGTTTTCACACATTGGATGGGCTAGTTGACTGACCTTCTTGTTGACCACAGGAAAAACATAATTTTACTGTCCCTTTGCACATACTCTTTTTTCTCTCTTAAAAGGCAGGTTTCAGGGAGAGATAAGGAAAGCAACCACAGATAACAAATCCCTACTTGCTTGACTTCAAGTTGTAGGTGGCTAAGGAGGTAATTGCCCCTGGCTCTGAAAGCATTTCCCTCAGTCACAGTTGATTCCACCTTTTATAACCTTACTCTTGAAGGCTGAAGGAAAGGGCAGGTCCCAATCTCTGGATCCTCCTGTCTGGTTAGATCTAGGTAGGGTATTGTAAGCTTTCCTCCCAGGTTGAGACAGTTCTGTCAGAAGATCTGAAGGGCATTTATCTTCCTGAAACACATGCTAATCGGTCAACCACAGGTGAAGATAAGGCGATAATGAGCAGCAAGGCAAGAGGAAGTGGCCATTTCTTGGGGGCATCCATCCTCCCTACGCTTGGAGAAGAAAGACAGCTGATACTATGCTCACAGAGGAAAAGGGGGAGCCATGGGAAGCCCTGCAGTCCTCATGGAAAGGAGAATATAAAAAGTATAATGCAAATTTCAGCATGGTCACTTCTTAGCTGGGTGATCTATCTAAGTTTCAATTTCCTAGTCCATAAAATAAATGGAAACACTGAAGGTGGTGATGGTACTTTCCTAATATCACAGGACTGTCTGACAATTCAATGAGACAAGAAGTGTGAAGGCATGCTTCCCCATGTCTTCCCTAAGACTCCTTCATCCCATACCCCTGCCTTGTATCCCCCTTCATCCATCAAAACTTCCATTTATGTAGGATGTAAATTTAGCAATCCTTGCTGCTGAGTATGTTGGTGCAAATGAAAAATATTCCTCTCTTCTGACAAAATAGGTCTGCCTTGTTCATTGACAAAGGGCATGTAATGCTTTCAGTCCTTTAATTCCTCTACCGAAGGAGAACTTGCACAGTTCAGCCCCAACTACTTGGTATATCACAAAGTGAAAAGATGCAGAACAGGAATCAGGACATTCTGCATCTAGCAAGGTTATATGCTTCTCCCTTTATGACCTAGCTATGGGCTCCTGTATTTTCCTAACAGGAAGACCCTTACCTGGGACCCTAGATATCATCTCTCAGTTGATACCTAAATTACCTGACATTACTGCAGGACTGAGTCTTGTTTTCTGTCCCAGGAACCTGCCTCTTATTTTCAAGATGCAAGATTTTTTTCTGGAACACTAGACTGCTTAGTGGTTAGTGATAATTGCCTATGGGGTCTCCTCATACCAACTGATTTTTGAATACCACAGATATTCTGTATCTCCACATTGCCTTCGGTAGAGGACTTGGGAAGCTGAATGGGCAAGCTTCATGAACCTAGTCTCCACTTCAACTGAAACAGACTCCTGTTTTGACTCTATATTGACTCTACACAGCTGTGTATCGCTGAATAGAGGAGAGCTCTTTCAAGGAAAAAAGATTAAAAAGACAAAAATAATACCTAAAAACATTGTTAGAAGCACGGTACCAAAAAGGAGACAACTTAGGGCAACCTTCTCCAGACCTTTCAGTAGTTTACTCTCCAGAGCTTAGCAGGTTGAACATACATATGTTACAAATAGATTCGCGAATGAATGAACTAATAAATGTTTTAAACAGGGTCTGCATTCCATGACAGAAGCAGGGAAATGAGACACTGCTGATTTGATCATGTGTTACTGCCACTATGCACACTCCCTCACCTGTTTTTCTCACTTTTCAGATGTCCCCACTGCTATCCTGCAGACATGAGTCTCCAACTCTCCCACAGGTGGCGATGAAGGGGAATTGAAAGCACCAGCAGTTTCATTTCATGCTGAAACTACTTCAGGGAAGACCCATTTTCCAGGTTTTATCTCACAAGAGCATTAGATTACCTGTGATTCATCAGAGGACATGGAAACTCATCAGCAATACTATTCAGATGGGTCCAAATCAAACTTCCCCTTCACAAATGAGCAGCTGCAGCAGCCATCAAAAAAACAATGCCAACCACAATACAGTGCCAGGCCACACGCTAAGTACTTACACACATTATCCTTTTTTCATGATGACTCTACAAGATAGACATTAGCACCTCCCTTTTACAAAAGAAAACAGCAAGCCTCACAACAATTATGTATATTGTTCAAAGTCATGATGCTGCTAAGTAGCAATACTGAGGCTAGAGCTCAGGTCTTTTGTTCACTCTCAAAACTAATTTTTTTACACTACAGTAGGCTAGCTTAATCATTATACAACCTTGAACCTTCACACCACCCCTGAATGTGCACTTCTCAGGGTTTTGCAGATTTTAGGCCAGGGTTTCAACCTCCTCCAGTCTTGTACTTCTAAAGTGACTCTAGTCAGCACATTTAGTCCCCTTTGGCCCAATTAAAAGGGACAAATAAATAAGTGAATAATGGAAGAAATGCATGGATAAATGAATGAAGGAAAAATTATGTGAATGAACGAGTGAAGGAAGTCTACTGTAAAACACTGAATCCAGCCATTAAGTCAGTGAGTCATACAGTTGAGGCCAGGATCTGAAACAGGTATGAGAGAATTATATAAGAAGCAGGGCATTTCTAGAAGGAAAGGGCAAAAAACTCACAGAAGTATTTGAAAGCTAAGGACATAAGCGTGTTTTATAGGACAGGAAGATGCATGCAGAGATCAGGTCTGGGGCCACTTCAAATGCAACTGACAGATAAACATACAGAGGCAGAGCTTTCAGTCCTGGTGAAAAGGAAGGGAGGGTGGCAGCTATGACATTCTGCTTGGTGCCTTTGGCACAGGTCTCACTGCAGGCTTCGCTCCAACTGGTGTCATCAGGAATAGGACATAGGTAATGGGAGAACCACAAGTCCCAGAAGATCAAAGGCATATGCTTTTATGCCTCAATTAAAGTTCCTCTTGTAAAGCTTTCAAACACAATTTAGCCTTTCTCTGCTGGGCTGGGCCAGACACAAAGGCAGGCACTGGATCTTTTTGGAACACAGAGCCAATGAGCGTCTATAATTAACTTTCCTCCTGCTAAAGGGAATAGTGTGTGGTATACAACATGGCCTGTGTGTGAGAATGGATCTGTACTATTTACTGAGTACCCAGTGCGCTGTCTGCCTGAGACTGCCTGTCACAGCCTGATAAGGTTTCATGGTACAGAAATTTGAGGTAAGGAATTAAGACATAGTGTTCTAGACAGGAAGAGAGAAGAGAGCAGAGGGATATGGAAGATGACAATTCACCATGTGCGGTACAGTGGAAAAAGCATCCATGGGAAGTCAGAAAACCTACATTTTGTTGTGCTCTGGCTTTACCACTTTTTGTGCTGCCTTCGGAATTCATAGTGATCTTTAAATCCTACTTTCTTGTAAGAAGGGAGTAAAAAGATCTCTCTCAAGGACTGTTGCATTAAATCTATATTCCCTTTCCAGGAAAGTTTATTTCAGTGTACTCTTCCAGACTCACACTGATTCATTGATGTCTTCCTATGAAACCCTGAATAAGTAATCATCCTTCCAAATAAATCTCCCTAGAGCAGAATTTATATATTTTCTTTCCAGCACAATTTGTAGAATGGCTTTGGATGCCATCTGGGTGGAACCCCATGCTCCTAAAACAGAGGCGTCAGGTGCTGTAAATGATAGAGTTAACTGAGAAGTTGGTTTTATACAAGAACATGCGAGAATTTTAAGATGGTGGCACCAAGAGTAACCCAAAGAATAGTCCGTATGAAGGAAAACACTAGGGATCTGTGAATTGTTAGAAACTCCGCCTTTGTGCAAGGAAGAACTGACCTTCACAGGAGTCAAAGGCTTATTTCACTTAGCACTCCAAGTCCAGCCATGTTATTGAAAACCACGTGATCTCCTAGCTAACAATATTGTATTGTATACTTGAAATGTGCTAAGAGTGGATATTATGCTAAGTGTTCTTACCACAAGTAATTATAATAAAAGGGTTGTAAGAATAAAAGGTGGACTTTGGTGGGTGTTAATGCACAGTTTCCCTTCCTTTATTTCCCACTCTGAGAGTTCTCACTGGCCATTGAGAGATGAATGGACCATTTGAAGCCAGAGTTTTGAAATTGTTGGTATGTATGTATTACATATACATACCCCTCTTGCTTCCAAACTCAGTGATAGTTTAATTATTGGAAGGTGATGGATATATTTATACCCTTGATGGTGGTGATGGTTTAATGCCTGTATCCATATCCCCAAACTCTTTGAGTCGTGTACCTTAAACATATGCAAATTTTAATATCAGACCCCAATAAAGTGATTTTTTAAAAACAGAGTCAACTGGGCTCGGTGGTTCAGCCTGTAATCCCCTGCCTTTGGGAGGCTGAGGTGAGTGGATTGCCTGAGCCCGCGGGTTCGAGACCCGCCTCGGCAGGGAGACCTCATCTCTACAATAAATCAAAAAATCAGCCGGGCGTGGTAGCGCATGCCTGTAATTCTGGCTACTTGGAAGGCTGAGGCGGAAGGATCACCGGAGCTCAGCGGGTCTAGGCTGCGGTGGCCGGGAGCGGCCACTGCACTCCAGTCTGGGCGACAGAGTGAGACTCCAACTCAAAAAAAGACAGAGTCAGAGGAAGCACGAGATACAAAGGTAAAAGTCTCCTATCTGGTAATGCATAGCTGAGTGAAGAGGCAGGACAGCTGCCACGTGTCCGGTCCCTTCACAACATGAAGGACAAACGGAAATTCAGACCTCATCTGGGCACTTGAGAGCCTGTGTTCTTACCACGGTGTCTTCTCCCCTCCTTTCCTGCCATGTGGAAAGTGGGCTCATTCAACCAGGGTCGTAAAGGCCTGGAGTGAAAGCAGGACAAAGGGGCTTGTGCCTGCTACTCTCTCCCTTCTCTTACTAATAGAAATGGGATTTCCAAACCTCAAACGAGGTTTAAGGCATCCTGTTTTATTCCGCATGTATCTGTGTGTTCTCTCCCACCCCATCGGATCCTTAAGTAAAACGATTATCACTGAGTTTTTAGAGACAGGGAGGAAAATTATATAGAGATATATAACACATTTTTAAAAAATCTTTCAATGCTTTCACTTCAAATAGCCCATTCATCTCCCAATGACCAGTGGGATCTCCAGGAAAGGGACCGTTTCCTCCGTAAATAAAGGAATGGAAACTGTGCGCACGAACACCCAGCAAAGTCCTCCTTTCATTCGGCATCAGCGAAGGCGAGAGCCACAGGCGCAGCACGTGCGAGAGGCCGACCCCCCGGAAAGCCGAGTTCGGTTTTGCAGTGCAGAGTCAAAGGAGCCCACCCTTTCAAAGCCCCGCTTTGAAGGCAGCCGGCTGCTTGAAAGGCGGCTCAGATGTCGACGCGCGTCGCGCCGCCTACACAATGGGCTGCGCGCAGAGCCGAGCCCCGCGGGGCGGCGCAGACCCCGCGAACCCGCGACGAGCCGGAGCCGCGGTGGCCGCTCCCAGCCGCTCCCAGCCGCGCGCAGCCCCGCCGAGGCGCCGCGCTTGCACGGCCTCAAAGCCGGAACCCCGGCGCCTCCGTCTTCCGTGGCGCGGGTGACAACGGCCTGCGCTAATGAGTTCCACCAAGAGCGGGTACTGTGGCTGGGCTGCCCACGGGACTTCGGGCAGCGGGTTGGGTTTTCAGTTCCTCTTTTAAGCTCACTCACTTCAAAGTTTTCCATTTGAAGCTGTTGAGAAAGCCTGATAGACGCAAGAGAAGAAAGCGCGGCAGAGAAAAGAAAAAAATGGAAAAATGCCTCAAGCATGGGGGGGGGGGAGACAATTAAAGAAATAAATAAATAACTGAAGCAACTGAAAAGACAACGATGAAGACATTAAGGACTTCCCCACCCCCATACCTGACCCACTACATTCTAACCACAGTGAGAGATAATTCAGGTAAAGAAGGAAATCTTGAGCTTACCAGGAACTGAGGTAAACCCAAAACCAGAAGAATTCAGAGGAAAGTCGCTGACAAGAACTGAGGTGGCTTTTTAGGGTAGACCACATTATTTCTTGGTAGTTTTGCAGACTGGCAAGTAAATGTGAAAAGTGCCCATCCCCAAAGAAAGTCCCCCAGATAATTAACTGCCCCCAAGGTCACTGACAAATCCTCAAAGCCAAGTTTTAATTTGCTTACATCACAGACTGGAAAACCAAAACCCAGAGAGGTTAGGTGACTTAGTCAAGCTAACACAGTCTGTAGTGCTGAGATCTGGATTCAAATACAGTCGCTTTTTCATCATGCCATTCTGCCTGCAAATAAATAAGTAAATAGGTAAATAACAAATGAATAAAAAAGAGAAACAGGAAAAAGCTAGTTAACATAGGGCTTTAATCTAGTACTCTAAAGAAGTTGGTGCCTCAGCTTAGATCCATAGTTCACTGTTCTCATAACATGACTGCCTTAAATAAACATGAAACTGTTGTAGTAGCCATTTGCTCCCAGACATGTGAACAGCATCCGTCAAATTCAAAGGCCATGCAAAGCTCTAAGGAAAAAGCACTAAGAAATCAAACAAGGACAGTCTCAGAGCTCTGGGAACTCATTGTGCAACAGAGAAATAGTATGTATAGTCAACCCACACATATAGCAGAGGCAGAAAGAAAAGAATGGAAGTTAGCCTATTTGGGAAGAGCAGTGTAGGAGTGATAGTAAAACACAAATGAAGTCCAGTGCTTGTCAAGCAGGGGTCAGTGGTGATCCTATGCATTGCCTCAGATTCCTAGTGCTACCATTGCTCCTTATCGTGTGACCCGGGGCACATCCACTAATCTCTCAGTTCCTCGGTATCATATTCAATAATAAAGTTATTATGAGGATTAAAATAAATTATATGTGTGAAATACATAGAACAGTGCTTGGCACACTTTAAGTGCTGAATAAAATATCTCCTACTCTTTTTTCAAGCCCTATTGCAAGCATTTTACATGAATAACCTCACTGAGCCTTCATGACAGTACCATGAAGTATATGACTATATCCCTTCTTTACAGGTGGAAAAACTGAGGCACTGAGAGCTTCTGTCCAAGTTTACTCACCTAGTAAATAAGGAGTTAAGCTCTGAACTTTGGACAGTCTAACTTCGTTTTGTCCTTTTTAAAACTGTACAATATTGCCTCCCAGAACTCATATAAAAAGGGCAAGTTTAAATTTGACTTAATCAGGAGGTTTTCAAGCATGTCTTAACACTTCCTGTATGCCAGATATCCATTAGGTATTGGAGATGCAAAGAAAAACATCACGTTTCCTCAGCACCAAGTTCCCAAGAGAATATTATGATAATCATATCCTTATGGCAATCAAGTATTGAAAAAATATCCCAGTGCTAGCTCCCATAGCTCTTCAATAAGTGGTCTTTACTTCAAATGGACACCAATCTTGTACTTAGTTTTCTCTCCCTCACCCTCTCTTTCTATGTCATCTACCAGACTAATGTCTTTGAAAGTCAAAGGCATTAGTAAAGCAAGGACCCTAAGGACAGCAAGTTATCCATCTAAGATTATTTTAATAAACCTTCCATCCAGTACAAAGATTTTCTTACAGCATCATCAATGGTTCTTGAATATCTCTAGAGACAAGAAATGTTTTCTTTAAAAAAAAAAACCCTTTTCATAGGCACACAATTCCAAGTCCCAGATATTTCTTTTTGTATAAAACTGCAAATTCTACCCACAATTCTAGTTCTGTCCAATAAGATATACAAAACAAGTCTGGTCTCTTTAATTCTGACTTTTTAAAAAAAGTTGCAGTCCTTCCCCCAAGTTATTTAACATCTCTGTTGCACTAGGTCCTTCTTCAGAAAATATGGTTTTTAGGTACATCCCAAACACCCTCTTCAATAAGGTATAGAGCTTTGAGTATTCATCTTAAAGTAAAGATGCCAAACACAGCCAAACTCTTGGTCCCACAGAGCCTTATTGCTAAACTTGGATTAGGGCATCCTACTTTGTGGAACACTGTTTGAGTTCACATTAGCTCTTCTCCACCTTGGGAAGGGAGAATTTGACGCCAGCAGCAATATTGTTAGTTCATCTGCATCTCTGTTGGGGACAGGAGAAGCAGGTAATTAATTGTTTCTCTTCTGTGCTAGGCAGCCGGCTTTCTTTGGAAAAGTTGAGCATTCCTCATCCAGCAATGGTTTTTGCAATTAAAGCTCTCCATGGCCAGGAGTTTGATTAATAGCTGGGAGGTTTCTCCTTTGCTGACAAATGAGAAAAAGAGAAATCAGATAGGGAGAAACTGAATGCATTTGCTTAGCACAGAGCCTGGCGAATACTCTTTCCAAAGAAAGAGCTGTGGCAATTTCCTGGGGACTGAGAAGGAGGAAAAATCTCTTAAAAGTTTGTAAAGTAGTGGATCAAAAAAAAAAACCCAGATGTGTTTGTCCCTTAGTAGCAAGCAGAAAAGGCTGTAATCAGTGATCTCTGGAGTTGGAGAATATTACCATTCACATGGCACCAATGGGAAAAGTAAGGTCAAGAAAAGGGGATCTGGTTTTCCCAAGGTCACAAAACATGCCAAGAAAATCAAGGCCAGCTGTGACCAAACTTACATTTCACAAAGTCGCAGTCACTTTGCTCAACCTGGAAGGGAGCAATGGGATAGTTGGGCCCGATGATTAAAACCACAGAGACTGAAGTCCTGAATCCAAAACCCTAGACTCCTATCTCATCTTCCCTCCATGACATCACAGCTGCCGGTGGCAGAAGGTGTATTTAGTGATCTAGAATAAGATTTGCATGAGGAAAATCAGCCACTTTATAAATTCTGCTCGTGTTTCCTAGTTTTTCCTTCTATGACTCCCCTAAATAATTAAAATCCCCTGCCTCCTTGGAGATTAGAAGACAATGATCCTCTACCCAGAGCACTGAAGCATTTTTCTCTTTCTACTGAGCATTCCAAGTTACTAGAACCTCTCCCTAAAGGGCCTGGAGGAAATGGAGATTGGGGCTTGAGTATAGCAGGCCCCTGAAAAAGGCCTATGGGCCGTAGTGCTAAACTATCTGCATCAATGCAGGGCAGCAAAGACAAGGAGGAAGCAGAGGCTAGAAAGGTAATAAAGCCAGGATGGGAATGCTAAGGGCTCTTGCTGGGACACAGCCAGTGTCAGGTGACAGTGAATGCTAATTTGGCCCTAGTAGTCCAAAGCAAAGGGCAAGTCAGAGACTAGGACTAATAGGGGGATTGTCAGAAAGCTTGAGAGATAGGCTAGTATAAATCCACCCAGATGCTGGGCTCAGTGGCTCAGCCTGTAATCCCTTGCTTTGGGAGGCCGAGGTGAGTGAATTCCCTGAGCCCGCGGGTTTGAGACCTGCCTGGGCAACTTGGTGAGACCTCATAGCTACAATAAATCAAAAAAATTAGCCGGGCATGGTAGTGCGCGCCTGTAGTTCTGGCTACTTGGAAGACTGAGGCGGAAGGATCGCTGGAGCCCAGCAGGTCGAGGCACGGTGGCCGTGAGCGGCCACTGCACTCCAGTCTGGGTGACAGAGACTCTAACTCAAAAAAAAAAAAAAAAATCCACTCAGATGAATTCTTGTGGTTGGATATTGAGTCATTGCAGCCGGAAGTCTCTTGAAAGTCCTGGGCACTGTTCCCACAGGTGAACTGTCAGAAAGCTGGAGTATTGGGTGAGAAGAAAAGCCAGTGTCTGTAAAAGTCAGATGGATCTCAAATTTAAAAATTGACGGTTCTTATTAGCTGCATGACCTTGTGCAACTTAATCTCTGAGCTTTGTTTTTCTTATTTAACAAGGAAGTTTGGAGATGATTAAATGAGATTATATAGTTAATGCTTAATATAATACTTGACATAGTAAGTAAGAAAAATCATTGCCAGTAATAGTAGTAGTATTTAATGCTGCTAATGTAATAATAATACAGTAATAATGATAAGCTAACAAAGGTAATACTAATAACATAGTCAACCAATGTAGCATGCACAGTTGGTTGCATTGATTAAATGAAGAATTGCAAACTCAGCGCACCACCTGTTTTTGCACAGCCCAAAAACTAGAATGTCTTTCACATGTTTTAATGGTTGGAAGAAAAAAATCAAAAGAAGAACAACATTACTTGACACATGAAAAGTATTTTAAGTTCAGTTGTTGGAACACAGGCTGCCCACTTATTTGTATTTTGTCTGTAGCTGTGTTTTTGCTGCAACAGCAGAGCTGAATAGTTAGAACAGAGACTGTGGCCCTCACAGTCTAAAATATTTACTGTTTATCCCATTACAGAGAAAGTTTGTTGGCTCCTGGACTAGGTGCTCCTTTTGTGCCTCCTACCTGCCATCTCTTTTCAGCTCATCACAGCCCTGAACTTGAGTTCTGTAGGCTGCCACAGGAGTGTTTTGCTAGCTCTGGATGTATGCTGCAACCACCAGATATTGTTCTGCATCCTCTGACCCAGGGAAGGTGATAATTCTCCATGTGGATGTGGACTGATAGACAACGATCTCCAACTCCCCACAGGGAGTTGAAATAACTATTTTCCCCAGAGTGCATCTTCCTCCTCCCCTGTGCAAATGCACATGCTCTTTGGAAAGACCTAACAATTCAAGTCATAATAGAAGGGAATCTCACCCATTTTATTGCCATAGTTACCGAGATTGCAAGTTTAGATGCTGTATTAGCAGTAAGTGCACGGTAATAATAGAAGTCAGGGAGGAGGGGACGAAAAGGATTCTGGCTCCTGTTTCTCCCTACAGCATCCTTCAGGGCAAATATACCAGAGACAGTTTGCATTAAATTGCAAAGTTGGCAGTTTTCTTTAAATAAAAAAATTCAAATAATTGCTTTAAAATCTCCTGTCTTCCCCTGACTGGTTAACCCTCACACAGCCCACCTCATTCTGAAACAATGAAAAGGAGGTTAAAAGAAAAATAAGTGGCCAAGGTTACCATGGAAACCAAAGTAGAAGGCAAGTGAAAGTCAATTTAAGGTTTAAATGCATATGAAGCAGATGTATGCATGCGGACATATTTGCATATAGATATCCATCTCTCCTCCTCTCTGCTATCCATAATGTGTTCTTCCTTCCAGGCCCACTTTGGAACCATCCACCTCCAGAGAGATTGTCCTGACAATTTCAAGCCCCAGTAATCTCTACCTTCTAAAACTCCAGTTGAAATGCAGTCTGGACACAGGAATCGACCTCTTAATATACACTACCCGGGTAAGGAATCATAAAAACCTTAGAGGTCACTGAGAGCTCTGTGCTGTCATATCTCTGTGTCTTTGCTCTTGCTATTCTCTCCACCCAGAATGTCCTCACTCACTCGCTTTCCCTGGGTGACTCCTATTATGCCCCAGTTCTCTGTGTTGGCTGTAATTTATCTGCAGAGCTTCTCTCAATCCCTTTGCCTTCCTCCAGTCTTTCTAGGTTACGATGTCTCTTACTGGCTCAAATAGTCCCATCATAACTCTAATCACACTGAATTGGAATAGCTGTTTACAGGATTAACATCCCTCTCCTGACTATGGAACACTGGAAGACTGGGACTGTGCTTTATTTTGTATACACTCATTGAAATATATACTACATACATGCATGTATATACACACACACACATACACATATATGTGTGTGTATATATATATATATATATAAAACTAGGATAATTCAAATCACATAATGTAGGTCAAAATGTCCATTTCCATATGCCAAGAACAGTTGCTAAATATTATTATAATGTTATTATTAATGTTGCTAACTGTTGTGATTGTCTTCAAATGTACAATTTTTGCTTGTAGATTCTAAGGAAAAATCTTAAATGTTTGAGGAAGATATAGAAAGGAGAGATGGAGGGAGCTAGAATGGGAGAAACTTTACATATGAAAAATGATTAAAAGACCCTGGAACTTCTGGCACAGATAAGAGGCTCAAAAGTTGTGGTTTGCTAAATTCACTTTTCAGAAGAAAGTCCTGATACAGGCATTTCCTGTAAGGCTCCAGAGAGTAAGTACAGGGGCAACTAATAAAAGTCATCCAACTTGTGTTTCATACGGAAAGACATGCAGAACTTTAAAGTTGTTCAAAATCACTTGGCCTAATCAACTCATTGTTAGTGCTTTGTTCGTTCATCTGAAAAAAGGGGCAATAATCTTACTAACTTCAAAGAGTTCTAGAGATGAGATAATAAAGAGTGAAAATGGCTTGTCTAATAAATGAATTGAATTATAAGCTAGTAAATCATCATTATACAATTGAGGGTAACAAAAATATTTGTCATATGGCTTATTGTCATTACTTTCTTAGTTTTAAAAACCCTGACATCCAAACCAAAGTACTGAATATTCACACTAGAAAATATTAAAACTTTAAATTTTAAAAAATATTAATAATGTTTTGAGCATATATTTTTATTCTGTAATATAAATATATTAAGAAAATGTATGTTGTATTCTTAGTGGTTTACAACAGTACCATGTATGCAAAACCTCTCAATATCCCCATTAGGTAAATGGTATTTGTTACTAATCTACTTCTTATCATGTGAACAAAATATTTAAGTAAATATTTCCCCAAGATTATAGAATTGGCATGACTTTGCAGAATCTGTAGTCCCTAGGTGTTTTATATTATTTTGTCTGGTATTTAAACTCCCTCAAAGTACAATAACTTTTATCTCAGGATTATAGTTTACTTTTAGAATTCTTTTGATTATTCTGATTAAAGTAGCATTAAGACTAAATAAATAAATAAAGTTGTTCAACATTGGAAAGGCTGCCATGTGAGATAGTAAGTCCCCCAGCACGAGGAGCATTCAAATGAGCATTGTACGAGCGTATACGTCAAGATATTAAAGAATGAAAAGTATGGCATCTCTTTAATAAACTGCAAGGATCAAACTGGAGTTTGAGGTGATAGAGATGACAGTGGCCAGAAGTGATGAGGAAATTGTAGAACTGAGTGAAAGAAGCTAAAAATGTAGCTCACAGACTGAGTACAGAGAATTATGTTTTGCATTAATATTTTTTCTGCAGGAATTGAGAACCATGGAAGGGTCTGACGCGGAAAATGACATGATCATTGATATGCTCTTTGAAGGTCACTCTATTGTCTATGAACAAGATGGAATAGAGGAGACAAGCCTTGGGAATATTATGCAGCTTCTATAACAGCCCAGGTGATGGAGGCTGGAATTAAGGCTGGACAGGAGGGATGACAAAAAGCAGGGATATTAGGGACATGGTACCAAAGCAAAAGAGACAGGCTGTATCAATCGGTCCTTCTCAGTTGGTGCCACTTACTGTCTGCTACCTCTGCATCTGCCCTCCTGGAAAACAAACAAACTTTCCTTGTTTGTGAGAGCAGGCTCCGACTGTCGCTAGACTGAGAAGGTTGCAGTCACCTTGAATGGATTCCCCACGCAGCTCAGTGAGAAGCCAAGCCTTCCCTCTGCTGCTCTGTCAGCTCCACTTTGCATCAAAACTGCTTTGTATGTCACCAAGTTATTAAAGTTGTGGATTGCAGTGCTGTGTCAGGCGACGTTGTGCTAAAACTGGGTCAGTGAGGGCTGTCTCTCAGGCAAGACGTGGGCTGCTGGTAATCCCACATGCCAGCCCTGGTTGCAAAGACTCCTTGGCTGTCTCTCCCCAGCTGACTTTGAGAGGAGGACATAATAACCCCATAGCTTGACCTTTGTATTCAGCAGCTCCAGTGGTAAATAATTCCCTACACGAAGACTGAAAGAGGCTTCTCTGTTCTCTCGGTCATTCTTTGTGCCCACAAGAATTGCAAGGTCTTGCCTTTTGAATTCTCTTTTGAATCCTTCCTTTTCATGGACAGAATGGCTATAAGAAGTGAGGAATCAGCTGTTTCAAAATCCAGGCACCCAAGCTT
Organism: Carlito syrichta; assembly: GCF_000164805.1. Lineage (NCBI taxonomy): Eukaryota > Metazoa > Chordata > Mammalia > Primates > Tarsiidae > Carlito > Carlito syrichta. The sequence goes on from NW_007231935.1 coordinate 75,941, forward strand.
CCTCTCAGCTTCTCCAGGCAGCCCAGGGACAAAAGAGAGAACAGAGGGCACAAACAAACAGGAACACAGTTACAAAGGGTGTGAGGGTGTCAGGAAGAGACACAAAACTTTTCTGTAGAAGGAATGATCCCATGGCAAGGGAGATACAGAAATGCAAATCTTAGGTCAGAGGATAGAAGTTTTTAGTGGGCCTATTGAAAAACAGAGGAAATAATTCAATTCAATTCAATTTAATTCAATTTAATTCAATCCAGTGCATATGAATCAAATGCCTACTATGCTACAGTTGTGAAATACATCCATGAACAAAATAGACAAGACAAAGATTCCTGTTTTTGTGAAGTTTATGTTCTTGCAGAGGAGAAAGACAATAAATATTATGCAAATTATTGATTAATATAAATTACATGATATGTTAGAAGGCAACAAACTCTGGAAAAAATTCATAGATAGAATCTATGTAAAAATTTATGGAGAAACAGAAAGACAGAAACAGAGAAGGGGAAAGAGGAATGCCAGAGGACAGAGTTCTACTTTTTAAAAGAATATCTAGGATAGGCCTCATTAAAAAGGTAATATTTAAAGAAGTAAAGAAGGTAAGAGAGTGACTCAAATGTATTATCTGGGGGAAGCATGTTCCATGAGGAGGGAAGAACCATTTACAAGGCACTGGGTATTAGTAGTGTATCTGGCAGCACCAAGACACAGCAAGGAGAACACTGAGGTTGGAGCTACATAAATGACAGGAAAAATGTAGGGAATAAAGTCAGGACAACTTCAGCGAGAGCCTGTAGATCTATGTAAGGGCTTTAGCTTTCACCAGGAGTGATAAGGGGAACTCTTTCTTGCCCCAGAAGATCATGAAGACTCAGCATAAGGTAGGACATCATCTAGAAAGAATATTCTAGAGTGGCAGTTCTCAACCACAGATAATATTGTCTCCTGGGGATACTTGGCAATGTCTGGAGTGATTTTTGGTTGTCACAACTGGAGCAGTTATGCTACCAGCATCTGATGGATAAAGTCCAAGAATGTTCTTAAACATCCTACAATGAACAGGACAGTCCTCTGAAAAAAAAGTATCCAATACAAATGTCAGGAAAAAAAAGTATCCAATACAAATGTCAATCATGCTGAGGTTGTGAGACTCTGCTCTAGAAGAGAAAGTCAAACTTTAGTTGGCTGGCAGGCAATGTGTTCTGTGAGTAAAATGTTTCACAACTTTTAGTATTCCCTATTAGGCCAACTTACCCATTAGGTGCTGTTGACATAGTATCTAAAGTCCATGATGCTTTCAGAAGGTCACAACAAGTTTTAATTTTTTTATATCAAAAATATATAGTTGACTTTGCATTATATTATCTTCATACCAATACAATCATAGAATATTATATATCACTATTATTATTCCATTTTTTTAATCAAACAAGGAACTTGTGAAGGCAAATAAATATTCTTAGGGCCCCAGAATTAATGATATAGTCTTGGAACCCAGCAGCCATGCTGGCCTTCTCTGCTTTTAGACTTGGAACTCTGCTACCTCTTAAGTTCTCCATGTACCAGCATCCCAGGCCTAAGGCACTAAATATTGTCCTGCTCTCTTTCCTTTCCAAGTGAGTAGAATTATAAACATAACCTACCACTAAGTTCTGGCAAGCAGCATTTTCATGAAACCACAGAAGAACACTGTTGGAGCTAGAAGCATCTTTAGAGTTTATCTCTCTGGCCATCTTATAAGATAAGGAAACTGAGGGTCAGACAGAAGAGCTGAACTGACTAATTTGTCCCAGAGTTAGTGGTTGGGGATTTGTCTTAGGGCTCATTTTACCAGCTTTCATTTTTTAATTTCACATTTGATTTCTAACAATTTTTTTTGAAAATGAATCTCATGGGAGCCAATAGGAAAAATAAAAACCCAAAACTCTTAATATAATTGTTTGAAATTCCATATTTTTTAGTTTTCAAAGCTCTTTAATACATTATTTTACTTGTCTTTACAATATCCATGTGAGATAGAAAGAAAGCAACTTTTGCCATGCTTGTTTCTGAGATGCAGAAATGGAGATTCAGGTAGTCCACATTAATTACCCCAGATTACAGAACTAATAAGGAGTAGAGTCACCGACTGGAATTCCAAGTCCTTGACTCCTCTTTCAGGACTGCCTTCCAAGCCTTCACTTTCTATTTTTCTCCTTATGTCATATAGTGCCTAGAACATACTTTACATTCAATAAATATTTTTTTAATAAATAGTTGATCCATTCTGTTTTACAGATTAAATCATGTTCCCAGAAACAGGTAAAAGGCTGACACATCATAGTAAGATAGATGTTGGTCTTGTTCACAAAAGTGTCAGTAAAGAATAGGTGAATGGAGAGGATGTGTAACTTTAGTTCACTTTCAAACAAGTGTAGATATACTTTTTTGTTTTTGTCTGTGTCATTTTCGTAAGCATGAGTGTGAGAAAACAAGTTCAAGTCTAAGGAAATAAGTGAAAGATGATAAGGTGTCAAAGCTCCAAATTGGCACTTACTGCTTAAGAAAGCCAAATAAACAGATTGCTCTACTGGTTTGCTTGATTTCCTGGTCTGTATTGTTCTTATCTTCTAATCTGGATTCATTACACCCTGCAGGGGTAATAAAAAAACAAACAAACTTAAAAAAAAAAAGCCCATAGCCGGACTCGGTGGCTCAGCCTGTAATCCCGCGCCTTTGGGAGGCTGAGGTGAGTGGATTGCCTGAGCCTGCGGGTTCGAGACCCACCTGGGCAGCGAGACCTCACCTCTACAATAAATCAAAAAAATCAGCCGGGCATGGTAGCGAATGCCTGTAATTCCGGCTACTCGGAAGGCTGAGGCGGAAGGATCACCGGAGCCCAGCAGGTCGAGGCTGCGGTGGCCGGGAGCGGCCACTGCACTCCAGTCTGAGCAACAGAGTGAGACTCCAACTCAACAAAACAAAACAAAACAAAAACAAACAAAAAAAGCCCTGTACTGTACTCTCAGAACTCAGACTGTTAAGCCAGTTCTACTTTGTCCTAAACACTGGGGCTGCTGCTTGGATGGCCTGTGCATATTCCTCTGTCTTATGGCTTAAGTATAGAAACTGAGTCTTTGTCCTCATTCATTTATTCAACAGAAACTTATAGTGAGCACCTGCCATTTGCCTTCATTCATTCTTCCATTTAGTAACAAATATATATTGAGCCCTTAATATTGGTTGGACACTGTGTCTGCTGTTGAGAAATTTAGAAAAGAAGACAAAGTCTAGCTCTCTAGAAAACTCATAGTTTATATTGATATGTAAGAAGTGCATCTGTAAATAAACTGACAGCTACAAAATCAAGTGATTAGACCTATAAACAAAATGTGGTCAACGTCTGCTGAGAACCAGACAGAGGGTGCGGGGGAGGGACTGATTCTATTTAGAGTAAAGGAATTACTAGAGAAAGCTTTTAAAAATTAGATGCCAAACTGTGCGGGTGGGGGGAGGGGGGCGGGGAGTTTTGATTGGCAGTAGCGGGAAATTTCCTGGGGAAGAGGGGGCACACCTATTCAACAAGGTTATCTACGCAATGAATATTTGTATACCTAACCTTGAATTGCACCCCACAACTTTACAATAATTTTTTTTAAAAAAAGAAAGGAACATAATCTGTAGTAAGGCACTGTAAAATAAATTAATATACCCAAAGCAACAAAACAAGGATGAAAAAAAAAAAAGTCATAGAAGACGCTTTAGAGATGAAGTGAAATAACATTCCAGGTAGAAAGCATGAGCAAAGTCAAATATACATATGTGGCATGCTGTGTCACTTCTAAGAAAGTTAGAAGTATACCAGTAACAATAAATCCCAGTGTTGTATGCTAATGATAGGTTAGGCAATGGGCTAGGAAATGGGTTAAGTATTTACACATAGTTTTATGGAATCCTTCCTTCAGTTCTGAGATTTCATGGATGAAGAAGCTCTTGCCACTGAGAGAAAGTGGGTGATCTAAGATTGTATAGCTAGTAAGATGAGCCAGTAATTGGATACTGATCTGTCCCTCTCCAAAGCCCCATTCTTAGAAGCTGTACTATGCAGCTGCTTTATTTTATTAATGGCAAGTCTGGGTTCTTAGGAGGTGAAGTTATCTTGCTCAAGGATCACACGGCTGTGACAGTTGAATCTGAAACTAGGTCTGGGTCCATGTTCTTTCCACTACCCCACCCTGTCATTCTGTGCAGGGACTCATTAAAGAAAGTTTAGAGACAGAAGCATTTTTTTTGTTTTTCCACATTAGTGACAAGAAATGAGCTACGCAGTCTCAAAAATAAATGTTACCCTTTCGGTTTGAATAAAGATATCAATACAAATTGCCTCTGAGTCTTTTGCATCATGAAAGGGAAAATACACTTCGCTAGAAGAGTTTCAGGGAAAAATGAAAGGGAAAGAAAAATAATGGGCTGATGGAAGGAGGATACAGAAGTCTTTTGGGAAGAAATGGAAAATAAAGGCAATGGATTTCAGGCTGTGGCAGTGGGAACACTTGGGAGTTGGGGGAGAGGGTAGGCAGAAGCAAGGAATGTACAAGATACAAAAATAAAGAGGACAGCAAAGCCTGCTCTTGTGTAGAGAAGCAAACAAGCACACATCAGTAAAGACGGCTTTGTCGGAAATCCACATAGGAGAAATGCGGAGGAGTATTCTAAGAAATTAATGGAGGAAAAAGCAAAGAGTTGCGATTAAGAGTCTCAGTGGTGATAGAGCACACATCCCAGAAGAAGAAGAAATACATGACTAAGGGAGATACAATCTGAGGAAAAAAATAGTAACATAAAGGAGAAAAGCCAAGAGGCTTAGAAGGGAAGCCTTGAAGGATGACAATAGAATTGCACAAATACAGAGAAATCACAAATCATAGCAGGGGGCATAAAACACAAATAGGAAACAAAGAATGCGAGCTTTGAGTGAAAAGCAAGTGCAGACAGCTTGAGCATAAGAAAAAAGGGAATCTGGATTGAGAAAATATAAATGATTCACGAAGGGAGCAGGGGTCGATAGCTAACACTTATTGATCATCTGTGATGTGCCCTGTATTTTATATATGGTCTATTATTTAATTCTCCTAACAGTCCTATCTTGTCAGCATGTTTAGACATATATTCTGGATCCAGGAGAGACTGTCTTGACTAAGGTCACATCTCTCATAATGCTCAAGCTAGGACAAGGATTGAGGTACCCCTGTGTCCCGAGCCATTCCTTTTCCTATATTTCAACCTACCTCTATCAGGATTGGCGAGGTATGCCAATCAGTCACTGGAAAACAGCACCATACATTTAGAAATTCTATTTAGCATACTCTTGGATATTAAAATACAACAAATAGTAACGTTAAACTACATCAAGTGATTTGCACAGTGCCTAGGACACAGAAGTTGCTCCATAAATGCTGGTTTTCATGAATACACTTACCCAGAAATTGGACCTGGAAAACTGATGTGATTTGTGTGTGAACAAGAATGGAGATTTGAAAAGATAGAGAAAAACATGCTACAATTTCTCTAGCAAGAGCTGATTGTAAACATCTTTCCAATTCAACGTTTAATGACATCATGTTGGTATCTTGAAATTAGCCATGGTCGGAATATTTACATCAAAGAAATAAAAAACAGTACTGGGATTTTCTATTCCTTCTGTCTCACCCCTGGAGAGCTAATTGTTAAATATTTGCCGGTACACCAGTAAATATATCCTACTAGGGTGGAAAGATATATGATCTTATATAATAGAAAAGATCAAACACCATGTGTTTAAATAAATTTGCCTTTCCCCCAAAAATCACACACAAAACTATACTTGTAAAAACACAATTATTTTCTTAAAATGGTAAAAAAAGGATTATTTGGAAGATTTTAACTGTCTTCAGAAAAAAACAAGGTGTGGGGAAGTGACTATGTATGATATATGCAGCTTTGTGTTTAAACTTGGAATTGTATAAGAGCTATTCAGACATATATGTTAAAATTCTGAAGCATCATAGAGCATTAAGAGAGTAGTTTTGGGAATAAATGGATCAGGGTTTAAATTCTGTCTTGGTCACTAGTTGTGGGATCTTAGTTCAATTAATCAATTTCTCTATTGCAATTTCACCTGTAAAATTAGGATAATACTTCTTGGAAAGAGTCAATAGCATAGTGCTTGGGACCCAGAGATTACTCGCTACTTGTTGGCTTTTGTAACTATACCTAACCAGAAACTGGGTCTAGGAAATGGGTATAAGGTATGTACAAACAAGAAGAGAAATGATAAGAATAGAGGAAACAATTCCCCCATGTCTGATTAGTCTAGGGTAATAACTGAAATGAATTCCTCAAATGCTAAAATATCTGAGCATAGCTTAAGGGATGCTTAAATTTCTCATAGAGCATGGGAGGACTGAAAATACATTATGGATATCTCAGTTTCCTTCTTATGGAATAGGATGAATGGGATTTGTTAGTGCTTCTCAAATCTGCTTAATTATCAGATTTGCCTGTTGCACAGGGGAAAAATGTACTTTTTGTTTATAACCAAGAAAAGTTTCCTTAAGTCCTTAAGGTTGTGGTCTGTGACTGTTTCTTTTTCAAAGCATCCCTCTTAAGAAGATTTTGGTGATCAGTTAAGTCTGATGACCACTGAATTAAATCTCAGTTCTGTATTTGTAAAGCAAAGCTAAAATTATTCTATATCCAATTGTAGACCCAGTTCTACCTTTAGATAGTTCCCTTGCACACCAACATTTGGGATCACTGACCATCAAGGCTGAGCACTGTTGGGGAAGTCACTGCCTTCTGGGGAGTTTTATTCAACTTTGATCAGGTCTAGGTACCATTAAAAACTCTGGCTTTTACCAAATTCATGCCTGTTTTTCATCCTAGAATGTCCACCCACCACTGCTTAGGCACTAGCAAAGTCTGTATAGGGTATAAATCAGCACACAACTTGGCATCCTGGAAGTACTTGAGAAATATCCAAGAGAGATTCATAGGCCAGAAATCCTACAAAAGTTGATAGAGTTGCTACCAACTTCCAAACACTGGTTGTCGCTCTAGTCAGAGAAGGCTTCTCAGAAGAAATGAAGTTTTAGCTAGACTTTGAAGAATAGAAAGGATTTGTGGCAATGGAAATTGGGTTTCGGGAAATGGCAAAGCTCCTTATTACAGAAAGAGATGAGATCAAAAATGAGTTTTAGATCTGTCATGGGATAATGTGGTGGAAAACACCGAGGGCAAGGCACCTCCCCCTTACAGGCTGTACATACAAGGAGAAGCCAATGGGCATTGTATAGTGGGAGGATTTTAAGGCCACAGGGCAACATGGGCAGTCAGTGAGTGGGGTCTAGCATTTATAAAGTCCCTGCTATGTGCCACAATTCTATCCACCATCTAACTCCATATCCATCCTACAGAAGGTCATCATCTTTATCACCATTTGACATGTTAATAAACTGAGGATAAGAAACATTATATGACTTTTCCAAGGTTACCCATGTAATAAGTGGTAAAAATCAAGATTTAGACCCAGGTTAGCCTGTCTCTATATCTCAGGAACCTTAAGGCTTGTGATTAAATCTCAAACAAAAAAAGAAAATGGTGCCAGAGCAGCCATTTGCAGAGGAAGCAAAGAGAATAACTTGATAGGAAAGGAGAAAAAACAAAACAACAAAACAAAACAAAAAAATGCAGGTACTCACACACACAAACATGCACCAGCACTTATTATAATTCAAATGGTCTGTGCCATTGTTCTCTGGCTAATATATTCTGTGGAGAGTTTAAGGGATCTAGGAGAGAATGGCTGTCAGCTCATAGGAACTAAATGATGGCGTGAGAATTACCAATAATTTCATTCTCCTTTTCAAACCCTCCAAACAACTGAGAGGCATGTATTTTTTTTCTTTTTTCAGAAAAGGTTTCCTTCCTTTCATAACTGCTGGCCTAGATTGTGTCTCTTTTCCCTCTGGTGTTCACCAAATACAGCCCAAGATGTGATGCAACTGATCCTTTGCTAGGGGATGTAAAAATAAAAAAATTTAAAAAATACAAAGGTGTGCACATAGCCTTTCCATTCAGAAGAGTCTCCCGTCGCTTCCACTTGGGGCTTTTGCTCAAATTAAATTACCTTCTGCCTGTTGTCACCAGGGCTCTATATATATCCAGTGCTTGAGCTATTGAGATAAATGAGTGGAGCTCAAGTTGTTAGGTCAGGCCACAGGAGACATCGCAGTTGCTACCAAGTCCCAAAAAGAACAGATTGTGTTTTTGGCCCTGAAGGTTCTACTCCATGCTTTATGGGACAGAGCTAAAAAGGACTACAGTACCTATGTCTCTTGATTTTTAAGTTCTTTTGTAACAAGACCTGGAATTGCTGACATTTATCAAAGCATTGAAGGTACAGTCTACATGTACTACTGACTGATTTCTTGAGTCCAATACTTTCCCCTTCAATTCATTCACGACACTACCCCCTAAGTAACAGAGTTAAAGCTCTTTTTTAAAAAAAAATCTTTTTCATACCTAGAATAAAAATCTTCAAAGTTTGCCAAAACTTTGATAGATATTCAAGGTCCTTCTGGATCTGGGCCCTGCTACCTTTCTAACTTCTTCTCTTCATCATATTCATATTTTTATTATTAAAAGTAATTATAATAATGGTATCACAAACTAAGCACTTACTATATGACAGTGTGCCAATCATTTTATATTCATTTCTTTTGTCTCATTATAATTCTCTGAGGCAAATCTCTGCATTTTCTTCATTTTACCAGAAAAGATAATGAAAGAGGAACAGAAGGGTTAAGTAACCTGCCCCAGATAACACAGCTTGTCTGTGGTAAATCAGGGATTTATACTTACTTATCACCAAATCCCAAATCAATGATCTTTGCCTTATGTGTTTCACACTACAATGTAACACAAGTTTATATACCTATCTCTCAGTCACCTAAATCATCAACTCCTAGAGATTGAAAATGGTTCCTTTTTCCCCCCGTTGTTTTCATCTCTAACCGAAATATGGTCATGGTAGACACTCTGTGAATATTTTCCAAATTATGTTATTTTATATTATATTTCCAAGCAATAGAAAGAGATATGGTAAGAACTCAAGTCTAGCTGGGCACAGTGGCTCACACCTGTAATCTCAGCACTTTGGAAAGTAAAGGAGAGAGTATTGCCTGAACCCAGGAGTTCAAGACCTGATTGGGCAACTTGGCAAGATCTCGTCTCTACAATAAATCAAAAAATTAGCAGGGTGTGCTGGCACGTGCCTGTGGTTCCAGCTACTTGGAAATCTGAGGCAGAAGGATTGCCTGAGCCCAGCATTTCAAGGCTGCAAAGGTTGTGAGCATGTCACTGCTCTCCAGTCTGGGTGACAGAGTAAGACTTGGACTCAAATCAAACAAGCAAAAAAAACAAAAACAAATGAACAAAGAAAATCCATCAAGTCTAGCTAATGAGTAGTTCAAATCATGCTTTTGTGACCTCTAGGTTTGTAATTACAGAGAGCTTTGTTCTTAGCTGCTCTGTGCCTTAGTTTCCTATTCATATAGTGGAATAAATTAGTTAATTCTGTTGAAAAACTAAACCCTGCCAAAATATTTTAAAAGGTTTGCTCTGAGCTAATATAAGTGACCACAATCTGGGAATCACAGTCCCAAGAGGTCTTCAGAAAGTGAGCCTAAGGTGAGGAGGTTACAGTTTGGTTTTATTCACTTCAAGGAAACAGGAATTGAAGGTAGAATCATAAATCAATACATGAGGGGTATTCATTGGTTTGGCTCAAAAATGAGGACATCTCAAAGTGAGAGCTTACAAGTCATAGGTGGGCTTAGGGATTCTTTAGTTGGTTGGCAATCAGTTAAAAGAGTTAAGCTTTGTCTAAAAACTTGGAGTCAGTAGAAAGGAATGCTAAAGTTAAGAGGGTCTGTTATCTGCCATGTGATGCCATGCCAGAGTAAGGTTTCTTAAAGTAAGCCACATATACAGGATCTTAAAAAATAGTTAACAAGATTTTATGGCTTAAAAAGTGAGACTCCCTTCATGCCCCCGAGAAAGAAATTTGAGCAAAGAGAAAGATCAGAGGTCAGTCCTCAATTCATATTAAATATTTTGAAGAATGCCAGACATGGAGGAAACTCTCCACAAATGCAGACTATGATTGTCAGTTAACTACTGGATGACCCAATATACTTTGTACTTTTAGGAACATACCCAACACTCTAGTTTTCCATCTGTTCAGATAGACTTGATGCTTCTGAGCATGAAGGCCATGCTTTAAAATTGGGGTTTTGTGGTGTCTCCTTTCAGGACTTGACATAAAGCATGAGCTCAGTCAAGGTTTTTAAGTGAGTAGGATGTATTCTAGAATATGCCTACTCTACCATCCAGGGTGTGGAGACATTAAGAATCTCAGTTGCTTTTCTAGTTTCTGTGCCTGTAAGAACTACAATCTCCTGTTTCTTGATGCCTCACTGAACATTTTCTCAGCAGCTAGTTACTGAAGCTGACCGTGTATTGAGATTGTGCAGTTACCATGTGCCAAGCATTATACTGATTGTATTACATGCACCGCCCCATTTCATGGAAACACATTTCTTACAGAACTCACAGAGGAGGGAACCTCTGTATACATTCATTTAACATGTCCTACCACCTAGAGAGCTCAGATGGTGCCTTGCTGAGGGTCAAACAGCCAGGCTAGATAAAGAGAGAGACTTTTCAGGAGGCTTCTTCCATACAAAGTAATGATGTCACTACCAGGATGAAGGCTTTCTGCCTCAAGCCAACCACGATTTTCTGTTGAACAAAGGGCAAGATCCAACAGTCCTTTGGAGAAGTGTTTATTTCACATCCAAATATATGTAAAACAACAACTCTCAGTACTTATTTCATATCACAGGTGAAAATGATGAGTTTTCTTTTATGCATAGAGAGGCTGATGTGGGTTCAATTTATGTATCTCTAGCTGTATATCTGTCAACAGAGCTGCCAGACAATAAAATGAGGCACTTGAGGAAATAATCAGCTTCATCACTAGATTTTTTAAAGCATAAATCTGAGCAATTATGTATAAGAGATATTTCAGAGCAGCATTTAAAAGCCCAGCTTTTGGAATCAGGCACAGTGGGTTCTAGTTTTACATCTTGCTATAATTTATGAGGTGATTTGGATGAAATCGTTCAACCTCCCTAAGCCTCAGTCTTCTCCTCCACCAAATGGTGACAATAAGGGTGCTTACCTATAAGGTTATTGAGAATATTGAATGAAATAATGCATGCAAAACACCTAGCATGGAGCCTGGCATGTGATGGCTGCTCAAAGATGGTTCATTTACTGTAAATGAACTTAATACTTTTTTTCATTTTTATGGCTTCTATTGTTATTATTTTATGGTAATAGGAGGAATCCCTGTATTGGATAATTTATCTCCAAATAAATTGTCCAAAATAATTGGGAGCAAAAGTTTCATAAATGGCACACACATACACACACACACACACACACACACACACACACACACACACACACACACACACAAAAGACCACAGAAGTTAATCCCTTAAGAAGAAACCCAAAATATATTAAAGTAGAAGTGTTCCAGTTGATTCCTCACTTGATTCTTCTCTCCTTGTTCTCCATCTCTCCCCTTTTCTATTAGTATTTTAGAGGTAGTAACAATACCATTTTATGGCTGCTACCACCACCACCACCACTACAATAATAGTGTCTCCTTTATACAGAGTCAACAGTGGTAATAGGCAAACCTGGTTCACATTTAGGCCATGCCTGTTGCTGTCCTTGTGACATCCGGTAGAACAGGAGGCTAGCTGTGAGGACAGAGGAGGCCAGCCTGAATCTGCAGCACTAATGTGCCCCAATCATACAGAGTTCTTTGTAAGATTACATTTTCTGGTGCTTCACATTATGTCTCCACTAAACACCTGATCCCTCGGCATCTCCTTGAGGGCAGGAGGCAGTTGTCTCTTCTCTTTGTACCTTTCACCATCTGGTATGACATTTTGCATTCAAGAAATAATCTTCTGGCTCGATAGATGCTAATTTCTAGGTGATGTATTCAATTCAATTAGAGAGTCTATGCTGGGGAAGCAAAACTGCCATGTCATGAATCTGACTCTTTGGCATAAAAATAAAAGAGGAAGAAATTACATAACCCTGTTATGAAACTCATGACAATTTGCCAGCCAATGAAGATGTTCATTTTACAATAATTCTCTATCCCTGATGTTGTAACATCCCAGGATGTTTGCTTATTTCTTGAAAGGAGGGGTGGGGTCACCTCAATTCCCGGAAAGTTTTTAAGCAAAACAAATAACAAATTGAATCGTCTCAAGTCTGAGTTATAATTTCCCCAGTGTCACAATGTAAGTTTGGAGCAATACCAGGTTGAGAATTTGGGCCTCCTAAACCCTAGGCACCACAATGCTTAATGCTAAGAAATTACCTTGGTTTTTGTACTGGTTGTATCCTCCTCATTTCATTGCAAGAGAACATAAAAATCATTAGTATTTTTGAGTGACTTCTAAGTACCTCACACTGTGTTAAGTCATTAGTTTGTATAAGCACTCATTTAATACATCATTCATAACTGACAGTCCTGATAAATGTTTTTGCCAGGGTCAACCAATGGCAGTTAACTACTGGCATTCACAGAATTAACTGTTCTACTATATTGTTTCTTTTCTCCACTCTGTGCTATAAACATGCTCTTTTACTTGCTATTTCCCAGATTTATTGTTTACATTTAGGCTAAGAATTAATTTTCTCATCATCCACCACAGTCCACCCTCAGAACTTTTCTTTTAGAATTTTCAGCTCAAATAGCACCTCCTCTGTAAAGCCTTTCCAGATTGCTTTTAGGCAGAAAAACCCTCTGTGCCCCTCCCCCAAATTGGTATAACAGTTCGTGTGTGTCTGCATGTATTGACACGCCTCCCTTGCCAAAATGAATCTGAACTCCACAACTTTGGGAGCACATCTTGGTCCTTTGTCTCTGCATCTTCATGTGCCTCGTAACGTGCTATCAGCAGAGAAGCTGTTCCGTAAAATATTAGAAGGGAGAATGAGAAAAAAGAAGAATGTTCTCAAGGAAACAAAAAGAAAGAAAGAACTTAGCTTCAATGAATTATACTGCCAACAAATCTGAGAGGTAGATATTATTATCCTCATTTTAAGCTGAGGCAAACAAGACAGCTACCGAAAGACTTAAAATCAGAACACAGATCTGTCTAATTTCCAAAGTTTTTGTTCTCTCCAACACATGAAAAGAAAGACAGGCACATACATGGTCACATGCATAAGAAGTTAATGGAGTTAACAGACAAGAAAGGAGGAAAAACAGCAAAAAGAAAATGAACATCAAAAAATAAGGAAGTTGAAATATTGACAAGTCAAGGAAGACAGAAAGACAAGACTTACTAGGCAAGAACCAAATTAGTTCCCAATAAGAAAGTGCAAAGGAAGGAAGATTGTGGTGACATTTAGACAGCTTAGAATGGCAACAGAAGTGAGCTTCAGATATTTGAGAGAGTTTTCTTTAAAACTGCTGCAGGAGCCAGAAAAAGTGAAGGGTAGAGACAGGAACCTGCAGCAGGCAAAGAGAAAGAATGATTTAGAAGCAGATGCCACAGCTCAGGAAGGAAGTGGCTTGACCCTGCTGCTTGAGAAGGGACGTGCCTGGGAGTGCTGGCACTGAGTACACCATTGGTAGCTGTTTGCAGTGGCATATGGATGAGGAGTGACAGCAACCCTATAGTGATATAACGGACAATCATGAATGGCATTTTAAGAAAGCAAGCAGGAAGGGATGAGGAATCAGAAGTATCTGCTATTACCAATCCCCAATTGTGAAATTTATGCAAAGAGTTTACTCTCAACTGATGAGAATTCACATATGGTAAGAAACACAAAGGGTCAGATGGTACATCCATAGCTAACAGAGCAGGAGCCTGGGAAATATCACTTTAAATGTCAAGTGTGGGAAAGAGGAAAGAATAATTACAAGCATTAGTCCAAAAAAAGTGCTTGAAAATAGACAAACTGTGTTCTTTTCCTTTAAGATCATTCAAAGTGGCCAAGTATATACACTGCTGCAATATATAAGGATTTTATAAGAATATATAATTTAATTTAAGAGCTTTTAAATATGTAGACAAGATGGAATAAATTATTTGTATTATACAATGGGGCAAAAGAGGAACTCCTTCTCCAAGGAATTTTAAAAGTATTATGATAATAACTTCTTTCATTTAATAGCACTTCCCTAAATTTTCTTGAATTCTCTGTCCCATTTTATACTCAAAGCTTTCAAAGAAGATACTGCATAAATAATCTCATTCCATAGGTAAAGAAACAGAGACGAAGAGGCAAAATGTTCAAAAGGCGTGTCTTTGTTCGACAACTAGTCAGTGGTGGAGCCATTTCACCATCAGTATCTTCACTCTTGCTCCCATAATCTTTCACGTACCACTCAATGGGGTTGATAGCTGGATCCTTTTCAGAAAGTGGAGAAAATTATAAATACATGAATATGTCACCACTTGATTAATAAGTCATTTTTATATACTATCAGGAGGTTTAAAATGCTAGAACCATAAATTAAAGATGTTGGGAAATCTCCATGATGAAGTTACACCTCTGAGCATAAAATGGAAATTTTCCCCAACTCCAGCATTTTATAGATAAGGAAAGAGTCCTGGAGAGGTGAACATGATAGAATGTCAGAGAGCTGACCTGACCCTCAGCAACCATTTGATCCATTGCTTTCCAGTTGCCAGTCTCTCTCATGACACCTTCAAAATTTTTTCCATATCTGCATACTTTTTATGTAACTCATTTTGTTATTTTTTTATTTTCTTTTTGTGTGTGTGTGTGTTGGAGTCTCACTCTGTCCCCCAGACTGGGGTGCAGTGGCTGTTCCCGGCCACTGCAGCCTCGCCTGCTGGGCGCCAGCGATCCTTCCGCCTCAGCTTTCCAAGTAGCTGGAACTACAGGCGCGCACTACCACGCCCAGCTAATTTTTTTGATTTATTGTAGAGATGAGGTCTCACCAAGTTGCCCAGGCGGGTTTCGAACCTAAGGGCTCAGGCAATCCATTTACCTCAGCCTCCCAAAGGTACGGGATTACAGGCTGAGCCACTGAGCTTGGCTTATTTTTTTCTTAACTAGGCTCATACTGTAAACATACATTTTTAAAGAGGTCATAAATTCATAACTATTTATGCAATGTATTATAAGTAACAAGTAACCATAAAAATATGTACATATAACCATTAACAGTAATACACTGATCTATCAACCATCTAAAATCATCTCATTTACCAACATATCTCATCTTGAAGATGCTGATCTAGCCTAAATGTTCCATTTTATAGGTGAGAAACTTGAGCCCAGAGAGGGGCTTCCAGTGACATATCTACACTCTAAACCATACTACCTCCACCTCGGCTAACTCAACTGATCTCTGCAGTTACTATGCCAGGAACTGGCAAAGATGTATCCTGCTCGTAGTAGTGGTGGACTCTCAGGCTTGAACAAGAAATCAAGCCCACAGCCAAACCAGCCAAAAATGATGTGTAGAAAGGACTCAGAAGGACTCAGCAGCAGCTGAGCATAGCACTAGCCAGAGATTCATTTCCTGCCATTAATTTCAAAAGTGTTTTTGGTAAGCAGGAAGTTTCTACAGCAAGTATTTCCCACGGGGAAGCAGTAGACATCTCCGGACGACTCGGGGTCTTAAACTTAAAGACCAAAACTCCTGAATCTCAACTGTCCATGTTCACTGTCCCATCTCCCCACAACAATAATGGAAAGAGGTTTCTGAAAGGTTTTTGCATAGAAGATCCTGATGTTTTCCAGAAAGAACCATTTTTAGATTTTAATAGTCAAAGGCAAGCTAAATGTTTAGTCTGTAAAAGTGGAGTTACATTTTACCATTTTATTTTGGACTCAAAAAGCAGAACATAAAATTGACAGCAGAAGCCTCAAGGGGTTCAGGACAGACCATGACATTTTTCTAGTACAAGTTTATATGGAGCCTCAGCTACCCAGGAGGACAAAGAAGGGAGACTGTCAAGGTAGAAACTAGGGGAAAAAATCAATTGCCAGGTCACAACATCTAAATGGATATAGTAAGGTCAGGATCAAACAGATCAGCACTAGTATCCCAGTGAGTCAGATCTGGTGGAACCGAGTAGATTCTACTGTACACTGTAAAATAAAGAGAAATTAGGAAAAGAAAAAAAAAAGAAATTAGAAAATCAATGAGATGTCTTTTCTTTTCTTTAACAAGAATGATTACATATTTCATCCTGTTGACCTTGTCTTGGCTGTCATGAATCTTAGCAATAAATCTCAAGAACAAAACCAATAACCATAGTAAATGTGGGTTATTATTCTACATTTCCTATTATAACAGCCTTTTCCAAATCTATCTGTGCATGAAAATTACTTGGGGAATATTTTTAAATACAAATTCCTTAGGCCTAACCTCTGACACTGAATCAGAATTTCTAGCAATAGTGATCATAAAGATACATAGATGAAATAGATAATAGAATCAAAGTTCTCAAGTTATTCTTAAGTCAAGCATTTGTTTAAAAGTCAGAATTTCAGATCTGGTCAATTTTATCATCTTGATACATTATTTCCATTTGTAATAGTTGAAATTGAAAGAATCACAGCTATAAGCTAACTAAAATTGTTAGTGAAAATAGAGTCTAAGCAATGGTTGAGAAAAGAGACTAGAAGAAGATAGAACAGAAAAGAGAAACAGCATGTGCAAGCAAGCTACAGATACAAGATATAGAAACAGATCTTGGATAGGAAATACTTTTCTAACCTTGAGGAGAGACCTCTGTTACCCATTTAAGAAATGAAGTCAGATCAGAGACAGCTTCAAATAATGCTTTGTTTTTTATTCCTTATCTCCATATAGTACCTCCCAGGAAATCCCTTAAATAGAAAGCATGCTTATTCTTTCCTGTGAGGGGAGGAGATCTCCAAAAGAGTTTAAAGGAAAAGATAAAGCTGAGGCCTGCACTCCCTTCTCATGGCTGAGCCCTAGAAACATGGAGAGACAAGGTCCTAGGGAGGTTGTGAGAAAGAGTCAGGTTGGGTTATTTCAGGTCACTCCTGTCTTGTTTGACCCATGGGAAATTGGGGGTTGTTAGTGTGAGACAAGAGCTCAAATTGGCAGCGGATTAGTTTTGATTTAATTACATAGTGAGATAGTTTCTTAGGAGCATACAACACAATCCTTCTAAACGTGAGATTAATTTTCAACAAAACACTTCTCTCATAAACATCATGTCGTTTCTAAACCCTTATTGCCATTCCCAGAACTGCTTGCAGTCTTTCAGAAACCCATTATTTTATAATTATAATCAAGACTATTAGGACAGGACAATTTGTGCCAAAAAGCACATTTACACTCAAAATTGTCACTTAGCACTGTCACAGGAGGGATCATCTTTATTTCTGTAGAAATCAAGGAGAGTTGCAGACTATGCCTTTTAAACTTTCAATTTCTAGATGGCGTGGGAGTTACTGACCTTGTCTAAATCGTTCTCCAGCCACTCCACTAACCATCCCTGGCAGAATAGCCCAGGACATCACAGCAAGCAATTACATGGTAAAAAGAATGCAGCCCCGGAAATTAGACCAACTCCAGTTCACACCTTTATTCTGCCCCTTTCAGCTGGACAATTTACTCTTTTTACCTCAATTTCTTCATCTGTGGGATGGCAAAGCTACTAATACCTGCATCAGAGGGTCATTTTAACAATTAAATGAATTAATATACAAATGAAACAATGCCGAGCATGCTCCAAAAGTTTAGCAAATGTTAGTTGTTATTATGATTAATACATATAAGCTGTGTGACCTAGGACAAGTTAATCATTCTTTCTGGGCATACATTTAACTCACTCTAACTCATAGGGTAGCAGCAACAATCAAATGAGTATGAACAGTGCTCAATGCATTTGATTCCTTTTGATCAACCACTTACTGCACAAATTTCACTTTGAGTTGAAAAGTTTGGTGATCTCTACAAGGGCAAATGGAGTGTGTGATCTTATTCCAACCATCTGTAAAGTCCTAAGCTTTTGGAACTTTCCCCATAACCTCTGTGTTTAATCACAAGTTTGTGATGTCCACCATGAAGTCAGACCAACTAAAGACATAATAACTCACTCCAAGCATGTTGTTCTAAGAAAGGTCATCATCACCTAGTGGGCTCTGTCAGTTGTTAAAAATCTTTATTCACATGTATCTTTGATTTATTTTTTCAAAGGCTCTTATGGCTCTAATATAAATAATGAGTAACAATAATAATCCCCTTAGGTTAATATTAGTCAAAATTATAATGGCAAGATAGCAGATTTTACACATTGCATTATGTGGAAGCAGAATGTTGTTGGCACAGAACAGTGTTTGGAAGTCCTACTTCTGAAGTGGAGTTATCTTATAGCCTATATCTGTGCTGCCATTCAATAGTAGGCAATGTTGGACATATTATAGAATGACTCTGAGCCTCAGTGTCCTTATTGGTATATTGGAAATAATTTATTATCTTCCTAATTTATTGCTATGACAAAGCAAGTGAGATAGCACAAACAAAGCCCTTGCACAAAATTGTTGGTCAATTAAATGTAGCTACTGTTATTTTCAATATAGTCCAGTAAAGTCTGCCTAGAAGGCATCATTACCTCCACTTTATGAATTAAGACCTGAGCCTCAAGGCAGTTGAATGACTTTCCCACAATCACACAAGTAAATGGAGAGCCCAGATCAGATCTCACTTTCCACCCTCCCAAGCAGTCCACTGTCACGTATTATGTCAGTTCACATAAGGCTCTCCAGGAAACTTCTGGGGATTTCCATAAAGGTTGTAGAGTTCAGAAGAAGGCTGGGGTCTGACAATACCATGAGTGGAGACTGAGTCTGAAATAAATGCCTAATAGCAGTTGCAGTCACTCCTGTGGTTCCACAGGCTGGGAAAACAGCAATTACTATGATGCTGTTATTGAGAAAACTCCCTGGTGCTTCTCCCTGTATCTGCTTTATAAAGTACCAGATGAACACTCACCCATAAGAATAGTACCCCTTGTGTTAAACCTATATTATTTTCAATCTTAACAACTACCTTAAAAAAAATAGTAGTCCTACTTTCATTTGAGCTGCCTAGACTCTCAGGGATGTGAAATCCAAGGCACACAGTCAGTAACAAGTGAATCTGAGTTTTCTCCAGAAGCCACACTACACAAAACACCAGAGGTCTGTCTGGAGGAAGAACTGGGATAACACCATGTTAAAACTTATTCTCGTTTTTTTCCCCTTTTTGTTCTGTATTCAGATTTTCTACTTCTAATTGATTAACCCCGTTTTTCATGTATATTTTGTTTGATGCTCCTTCAAGTCCTTCATGGAAAAGATGCATTATAAATAAATAATGTGGGGGTTCGGGGGCAAGATGGCGACCTGGCAACCCGGTGTCTGAAGCCCTCTGCAAGGGAGATCTGCAGTGGGTCTCTGACTCTCGCCCCCGGGAGGCTGGGGACCCCAGCATCGCAGCCTACTCCTCAAACAGAGCTCGGCCATCGCTATCACTGGAACATCGCAAGGACTGGACATTTTTACTGCATCGTCCTCTCCCGCTGCTGCCGCAGCCCCTCCCCC